>NW_017671934.1:0-17921 GCF_001879085.1 Nicotiana attenuata | reverse complement strand
GCATAACCCAAGGAGCTTTTTCTTTCCAAATCCCGGCCAAAAACCCGAGGATCTCCCTGGCATAACCCAAGGAGCTTTTTTCTTTCCAAATCCCGGCCAAACCACCGAGGATCTCCCTGGCATAACCCAAGGAGATTTTTCTTTCCAAATCCCGGCCAAAAAACCGAGGATCTCTCGGCCAAAAAACCGAGGAGCTTTTTTCGTTCCAAATCCCGGCCAAAAAAAACGAGGATCTCCCTAGCATTCCCCAAGGAGCTTTTTCTTTCCAAATCCCGGCCAAAAAACCGAGGATCTCTCTGGCATAACCCAAGGAGCTTTTTCTTCCAAATCCCGGCCAAAAAAACCGAGGATCTCCTTGGCAAAACCCAAGGAGCTTTTCTTTCCAAATCCCGGCCAAAAAACCGAGGATCTCCCTGGCATAACCCAAGGAGCTTTTTCTTTCCAAATCCCGGCCAAAACACCGAGGATCTCCCTGGCATAACCCAAGGAGCTTTTTCTTTCCAAATCGGCCAAAAAACCGAGGATCTCCCGGCCACCAAAAACCGAGGAGCTTTTTCTTTCCAAATCCCGGCCAAAAAACCGAGGATCTCCCTGGCATAACCCAAGGAGCTTTTTCTTTCCAAATCCCGGCCAAAAACCCGAGGATCTCCCTGGCATAACCCAAGGAGCTTTTTCTTTCCAAATCCCGGCCAAAAAACCGAGGATCTTCCTGGCATAACCCAAGGAGCCTTTTCTTTCCAAATCCCGGCCAAAAAACTGAGGATCTCCCTTGCATAACCCAAGGAGCTTTTTCTTTCCAAATCCCGGCAAAACCCGAGGACCTTTTTTCTTTTCGTCCCGGCATAACCCGAGACCCTTTTTCCTTCCGGCATAACCTGGTCATTTTCCAGCATAACCTGGATTCATTCACAAGAATACACAATCCTGATTTGATCTCTTAGATATGTGTCACAACTAACTCACGAAATATTCCTAGTGAAAATTGGGGCAGAAAATTTCGTTCGTTTGTTTGTTTTGGTATCTTAAGCAGGTCAACCTCAAGACACAAGGTGTGAGATGACCAATGGAATAAATCTCAATCAAGAATCAAGAAAAGAAGAAAAGAACAAAAACAAATGAACTCAAATGTGAAGTGAGCAAGGGTGCGGATCGCCCAAAATCTGATTGAAGTCACAAGCTCCGTTGATCCTGTTTTGACCCAATGCTGCATGAAGAAATAAACATCTACAACTTGCGAGCATCAAGATTCAGATCGAAGTTCAAAACAGACTCAAGATCAAGTGTCAAGAGAATTATAGATAGGAATGTTATAACTCATAGTTGATAAGCATAGCTAGCTTAGCTTTGATTTTCCTTTTGGTATAATAAGGAGGTCAGCAAGCAGTAGCAACAGTAACAGCAGTGAAATCACAGCTCCTGGTAGTCCCAGCTACCAAACCTTCCAGAACTACAGTGACCTGATTCCTTTATAGCCAAGGATATGTAGGCAACCTTTGAAGCAGGGTTCGGTCAGACGGTTTTCAAAATGCTTCTCATGGAGTGCTGAGCAGGCAAAAATCCTTCATGGTGCTCATTTATCTTTGCTCGAAAACCCTTCGTGTCTTCGAGCAAAGAGGGGCAGCTGTGAGCACGTGATTTTTGCCACGCTTAAATTACTCCTATAAAATTCCTTAGAATTAGAATTTTTCTTTATTATTTGAATTTTTAGGAATTAATTGGATGATTTTGTGCCTTGTTTGCATTTTTGTGTGCATTTTTAGTTGCCATAATTCATAAAAAAAGTATAAAACAGTGCATTTGCATTTAGAATTCGATTTTTATATTTTTAGTTTCACCAGTTAATTAATATTATCAAAAAAACACACGAGAAAATAACAAAAAATAGTCCCTTTACATTTTTGTCTAGTTTTCTTTTTAAATTAGGATTTAGTTAGTTTTAGGAAAATTAATTAGTTTAGTTTTGGAGTTAAATCAGGTCTATTAGTTTTAATTTTGTATTTAACAAAAATCTAAATAAAAATTAAGAAAAAAGAAGAGAAAATGAAGTGAGAATTAAAAGAAAAAACAAGTTCTTAATAAAACAGTCAGTTTTGGGCCAAATATGCTTCAGCCCAAGCCAATCCCTCCCCAAATCCGTTCCCCAATCCAGCCCAAATCAAACCCTCTTGAGACCGGATCTACTGGCCCAAACACCCCAACCCGGTCCATCCCCCTTAATAATCAAACGACGTCGTTTAGGCTCGAATCAATCAGGACCGTCGAGGTTAATCTAATCCAACGGTCCTGAAGCCTGGATGACTTAATATAAATATGTCCAAACGACCCCTACCCCCCTCAGGACCCTCTACCCTCTCATCTCTCAGGCCCCTCACCGGAAACCCTAGCACCGCCGCCCTCCGCCGTCCGGAAATCGCCTCCGGCGGCGGCTGGTCTCCAAATAACCCCAAATTTACACCCTATGTGCTCCTCCTTCTCCTCTTTCCGAATCTACACTCCGTTTCCCTCAAATCCTAGCCGAATATTTCGAATCTTAAATCAAAAGAATTGGTTAAGCCCTAAAATCCTCCAAACCCAACCAAAATCACACCCCATGGCCTCCTCGACTTCCTCTCCCCAAATCCCAAACCAAAACCCTTCAAATCCAGCCGTAACCCCCTGAAATTGAGATCTAGGGTTTGGTTTGTGACTGGTTCGAGTTTCAAAAAAGGGTCAGTGTTCAAATTGGTTCCAAATAATGCTATGTGTTTGTTCTTAGCAAGAACAAGCACATAACATCATTTGGGAATCAAGTTCAAAGACAGTCAAGTTCGACTCTAAATCTGCGTAAGTTTTTCTTCCCGCATTCTTTACTGTTTTGCTTAGCTTTTGGCTCAGTTCTTATTGATTTTTTGTCCGGTATATAATTTAGGAAGTTTTAGTAAAATTAATCCTGTCCTGCTTCTTGTTTGTTCTAGGATTTGATTTTAAGTTTGATTAATCAGTATTTTGCCTGTTCTTCAATTTTGTTTGTTAGTTTTTTTTTTAGAGTTTTAGTTTCTGATTTCCTATCTTTTTCTGTTTACATTAACTCTACGTGATTTCAACTGTTCTTAATTTGGCTTGATTGATATTAGAACTAATTTTGTTCAGGTTCAATTCTATAGTTTGTTTGTATTTTTGATACTCTTAGTTCAATTTTAGGTCTTCTTTTAGTATAATTGGAATTGTTTGGATATAGCTGATTAATCCAGCATTTGTTTTGTTTAACCATAGTCAGTCTTGACCAAGGTAATAGGGCCAGGGTTAGTGTGATATAGGTTAGTGATTTCAAAAATAGTTCAAGGGTATTTTAAGTATTTCAAAGTAGAGAATCTTGTAGTAACTTAAAATAGAATTCCCTAGAACCTTCTAGATGGGGTTTTAATTTGAAATTCAGAAAGTTATAGTGTTACTTGGCCAACAAGGCATAAAATGAGTTTAAGTAGTTGAAATCTGAAAATTAATAAGGGACTAAGGTGTAAAGGAAAAATTTGAAAGTTCCCCTAATATTTGCCTATAAAAGGCAGTCTTTACTGCCTTGCACAGTAAGTTTTTGAATCTGGAAAAAATCCCAAAAAAGTTTACACACATCTGAAAATTCCTCCCCTCATTTTCCACAAGCTCCACCAACCAAAGCTTGAATTTCGAATCTGAAAGAAATTCTGTAGATCTTAGGCTTCCAAGAAAAACTCCAAAATCATAAAAAACTGTTCCATTGTGACCCTAACTTCAAGTTCCAGCATGCTTTCCAACTTTTGCAACTCACATGAGATAAATACCATGTCTTTAAAATATAATACCACCGTGGGGTTTTTAACACGGAGTCCGGTCTCGGCCCGACCGGCTAAGCCATCCCAAGTGAGACATATCCATATTCACAATAATGTTCCGGAACCCAATATAAATGCCACCATGTGTACAACATGGCGTCCGATCTTGGCCCGATCGGCTAAGCCATCTCACTTGGGACATAACCTCTTTTAATTACTCTTTAGTTCCCATTTCCTTCCATCTTTTTCCCATATCTGGTACCACGCCTCTTTTCATTTATTTGTTCCTTGGCACTTAGATACATCAACTCAACACAAGTCTTCCCTTTGTCAATTCGTTCATGTAATTCCATCATTCATTTGTCAAGGGCTACCATACAAGGCATGCACATGCTTAAGAAAAAAAACATTTGAAAGACATGATCACCTTATCAATTATCATGATTTAAAATAAACACATAGAACAATGTGGAACGAAAGTCCGTCACCCAACGCATTAATGCAATCAATCAAGTGGAATCAATTTGAAATTTTCAAGCCAACCATTTGAACACTAGGAATTCAACACTAAAAAGAAAAGGGTTAGCCATACATACCTGTCACACCTCCTTTTTACACACCTACCCCGAAGGATAATGTATAAGGGAGTTTTTCCATTTAAAGTGATATTATTCAAAATAGGATTATTTATTTATTTTTAGAGTAGCCACTTGGGAAAGAATTGGCTTTTGGTGTCCCAAGTCACCGATTTAATTTAAATCCCTAATCGAGGAAAATTTCGACTTCCCAATTGGAGTCTGCGAACCAGAAATTCTGAATAAGGAATTCTGTTGACCCGAGGGAAGGTGTTAGGCACCCCCGGATCCCGTGGTTCTAGCACGGTCGCTTAAATTATTATAAATGGCTAAAATCTAATTTTTTTGTACATGCTCCAACCTATAGTGCAATTTAAAGATTATTTACCGCTTTTTAGTTAATTTTTTAAGAAAGTGAACGTCGTCTAAAAACATGTTCTCGGATCACGTCACATGAAATGCACCCGGATCCTCGACACATTTTTTATTCAACGTTTTTGGATTTGGATTTGGGTCGCATGAAATGCACACCCGTATTTAGGAAGGTAAAATTATTAAAAAGCGCGCCTAAAGTGACTAACGTATTATTATCTTTGCGGGAGTCCGTGAAATTCGCTAAACGGCACGTCCCGAATTCTAAGTATTTTTAATTAAACATTTAATGAGGACCCCGCGATTTATGTGTTTTGTTTGGCGAGGCTCATCTCACTTTATTATTTAAAAGCCAACCTAAAGCAAACTATGATTTTCTATTTAATTTGTCTCTTAAATGGCCTAATTAATTTGCATTTATAAATTCAGGCCTCGAATTCAAGTCCGAGTTCAAACAAAAGGGTGGACCCTCTTAATTGAACCCGCTACCTAACTCGAAAACCTAAGTTTATTTTGCAAATTAATTTCCCATATTCCTAATGTAATTTTCTCAAAGGATTTTTAACTACTAACAATTTTGGGCCTTGAGCATACCTATATGAAGGAATCATAATCCATGTATGCCTAAAGGGCGAACCAAATGTAAGCCTGGGCCCAGGTCCGGATGCACATATTGGGACAGGACCTGGGCCGTCTATCAAAGTCCTGAGGCCCAAACTATCTAAAATGGGTTGTTAAAACCAAGCTCAGCCCCGATTCACATTAAATAAATGTTCATTGAGACTGCTCTCAGTTGTTCAAATGTGTTCAGCAAATTATAATCAAGGGAAAGCGATATTCACCTATTCGAATTCATGCGATATTGATCACTGGAATCCTAAATCAAAATTCAAATCATTTTATTTATTGAGTTACTGATNATTCCAAATCCCTGCGGCGAACATCCGAATAAGACTTTTGGCGACTCTGAGCAGTCTTCAATCATTCCTTTATAATCTTGACCTTCTCCATGGCCTGGTGCACAAGGTCTGGCCCTATCAGTTCAGCTTCCCCAACTTCGAACCACCCAATAGGAGACCTACATCTTCTACCATACAGTGCCTCAAATGGTGCCATTTGGATACTAGCGTGGAAGCTGTTGTTATAAGCAAACTCTATGAGTGGCAATTGATCATCCCAGCTACCTTTGAAATCAAGGGTGCAAGCACGCAACATGTCCTCAAGCGTCTGAATAGTCCGCTCTGCTTGCCCGTCCGTCTGAGGGTGAAAAGCTGTGCTAAGATTTACCTGCGTGCCCAAACCCTGCTGAAATTTCTTCCAAATATTGGCCGTGAACTGAGCCCCTCGATCTGAAATGATTGAGACCGGAGTACCATGCAACCTGACTATTTCCTTGATATACAACTGAGCATACTTGTCACGCCCCAAAACCTAGGGACATGACCGGTGCTCGACCGGGTAGCCCCAGTCAAGCGGACCTGGGTGCCTTTCCTATCCCCCGTGTTACCCCGTGTTTTCATTACTCATTAATCAAAGGAAATAGCCATTTATGATTTAAACACCTTTTTACGAAATATACATAACATACATGGTTACTTAGCATGGTTTACAAGTTACACTGCCCAAATACAAGATACATAAGTGCATAACCCACACTCCAATCTACGGAGCCTCTAAGGATACAAAAGAGTTTTACAATACTCGCCGGTAACAAGGCTCCGGCTATATCTTACACAAATACCAAAAATAAGACTCAGGGAAGAAAAGCGGCATGAGCCACATAGGGCCCCGAGAAGAAATGGGCTCACCAATTCAGCTGACGGGAAGTGAAGGAGTGCTACTGTCGGTAGATTAGAGTACCTGCTATAGGTCCACCTACAATCATAACACGAATGTAGCGCCCCCGACAAAAGGGAAGTCAGTACATTTGAATTGTACTGGTATGTATGAACAAACTTTACCCCAAGTAAAATCAAATAATACACAAGTAACGAACAGTAATAGAATCAACGATCAAATGCACATGAAAGGAACAACCAAAGCCAAACAAGTTTCACAATCTCTCCTTTTCCCCTTTCAACATTATTTCATCACATCAATAATTTCACAACTTTCACATATGTTCATTTCAATAGTGATTTCGATCATTTTTCCACCCTTATTACCTCGGCCACCCTTATCACCACAACCCACACCTTATTATTTCGTGTTGCGGCGTGCAACCCGATCCCACCGAACAATCACATTTCACACAACAACAACAACAAATCACATTTCACACGACAACAACAACAAATCACATTTCACACGACAACAACAACAAATCACATTTCACACGACAACAACAACAAATCACAAAGAATTTTCATAACCATCAATACCATTTCCATCATATACAACAACCCGCATACAATTTAAGTCACAACGATAATTTCCCACGACAAGTCACATACGATATTACCACAGTTGTTTCAATTGCATCAATCACGATTTCTTTCCATCATTTGTTACACAACTTTTACCACATAAACACATTCACACACACACACACTTGGTTTGTTGCCATTTACATACACCATTTTATTGGGAGACTTAACCAACAACGTTCAAGGCATATCAATCACAAGAATTCACAAATAGTCCACATAGGTATCACATACCAAATACTCTTACACCAAACAAGGTGACTTTACAAAGGTTAAAGTTAGCCGTACATACCTGGAATCAGATTTCCCTTTTTACTTCTACTTCGGCTCACCAACAGCCTAGTACCGACAATCTAGTTCACAACTTAGCATATATATCTTAGAATTGAAGTTCACAATTACTACCCAAACTTATTTAGGTTATCAACCGCTCCTTTTGCAAATCTATACTCCTACCCAATTCTTTTTACTAGATTTTAGGTATTAAAGAACATGCATGTATGTTTTCAATTTTTATTTTCAAGAATCAATGCATGAGAATCCCCTTTTTGTTTAAATCTGAAAACCAATGAAAAAGGGCTGGGTATTTTACCTGCAAGAATCGAGATGCAGACAATTGCTTGAAATTTCCCGGGCCTGGGTGACTTTGAAAAATCAAATTGATGAAGATAAGACTTTCTCTCTCAAGAACCCTCCCTTCCCTCTCTCTAGTTTTGTTCAGAAAATATGTTAAAATGAAGGGTTGGGGTGTTTTATTGAAGAAGGGGTCGGGTTTAAAATTTAGAAAAATAGGAGCCCCGAGTCAGGTATGCTATCGCATTTGCGATCGCAAAGAGGAAATGCGGTCCGCAGAATGGACTGCAAAAGTGCTCCAAAACTCTGAACATTTCTATTTGGGTTTCCGGCAGAAATGTGGTCCGCATACCAGTTATGCGATCGCATAATGGACCGCATTTTTGACCTTAAATTTGACTAACACACTGACTCACTTTGCGATAGAAATGCGGTCCGCATACTTGATTTGCGACCGCATTCTGGACCGCATAATAGCACTTTTTTGGAAAACTTTGATTCTTGATTTTTAAATGCTTAGATCAGTATAAAGTGTCCAAACCGCGGCGAGCAAATTTTACACATTCCTAACACATACTCGGAATTGGGCACTACGAGCTACTAGGTATTGAGTACAAATTTTCACGGTGCCTTACAATACTGTTCCGCTGTGTCGGTAGATTTGACTGGCAAGATGTGCGATGATTTTGTGAGTCGGTCAACAATTACCCAAATTGATTCAAACTTGCATGGAGTGCGCGGCAACCCTACCACAAAATCCATATTGATCATCTCCCATTTCCACATTGGAATTTCTATGCTTTGAGCCAATCCTCCGGGCCTTTGATGTTCGGCCTTCACTTGCTGACAGTTCGGACATTTAGCCCTAAAGTCCGCCATATCCCTTTTCATGTTATTCCACCAATAGACTTCATTGAGATCATGATACATTTTTGTAGAACCGGGGTGCACAGAATACCTAGAAGTGTGAGCTTCTGCCATGATTCTTTCCCGAAGACCGTCAACATCCGGAACACATAGGCGGCCTTGGAACCGTAGGGTACCATCATCCCTGACAAGGGAAAATGCTGTGGTCTTGTGTTCATGAATCCTCTCTTTCAAATGCACTAACAATGGGTCGTTGAATTTCTTTTCCTTCACCTCTGCCACAAGCGACGATTCAGCCCTATTTTGCACAACTACCCCTCCATCATTAGAGTCCGCAAGACGAACTCCCAAAATGGCCAATTGATGAACCTCCTAGCCTAGCGGCCTCTGATCCACCCTCAAATGATCCAAACTCCCCATAGATTTTCGGCTAAGAGCATCGGCCACAAGGTTAGCCTTTCCCGGGTGATACAGAATATCAATGTCATAGTCTTTGAGTAACTCTAGCCACCTCCTCTGCCTCAAATTCAGCTCCTTTTGCTTGAAAATATATTGAAGGCCCTTGTGGTCCGTGAATACATCCACGTGGACCCCATATAGATAATGACGCTAAATCTTTAGCGCGAACACCACTGCCGCCAGCTCTAAGTCATGAGTTGGATAGTTCTTTTCATGATTCTTGAGTTGCCTAGAAGCGTAGGCTATAACCTTGCCATGTTGCATTAACACACACCCAAGCCCGATCCTTGAAGCATCGCAATACACCACAAATCCCTCTGTACCTTCTGGCAGGGTTAATACCGGTGCTGTAGTCAATCTTGATTTCAATTCCTGGAAACTCCTTTCACAAGCATCAGACCACTGGAACTTAGCTGCTTTCTGGGTCAATTTAGTCAAGGGAGAGGCAAGAGTAGAAAATCCCTCCACGAATCGTCTGTAGTACCCAACCAAACCCAAGAAACTGCGAATCTCTGTTGGAGTGGTAGGCCTGGGCCAATTCTTCACTGCGGCAATNAAAGAAAAAGCTCCTCGGTTTTTTTTGGCCGGGAGATCCTCGGTTTTTTGGCCGGGATTTGGAAAGAAAAAAGCTCCTCGGTTTTTTGGCCGGGATTTAGAAAGAAAAAGCTCCTCGGTTTTTTGGCCGGGAGATCCTCGGTTTTTGGCCGGGACATTTAAGGAATGGGATCCTAGGCTACCATGATTTGTTTTTCTTTTGGGATTTTCATTTTTGTTTCCTTTCTTCTTTCTTTTTTCTTTTGTTTTCCTCTTTATATGTTTTCCTTTTAGTTAGAAAAACGCATGAAAGAATTTGGGGGGGAGGGAAACTTCCTTTTTGGTCATTTTCCTGCTGCAAAGCTGTTTCAGCGCTTGCGCATTTCATTTCTTTTGGGTCGCACCTGCTTCTTGCACGGTTGCTTTGAATTAGACCTGTCTTCAACAAAGAACAATTTGTTAGTTTGAAACGGTGGTTGGTTTTGTGGCCTTGATCATCTTGATCCCGGCCCCATTTCCGCTGAGAACTTTGCTGCTTTGAAGATGAATCTCTTTTCAAGCCGACCGGGTTCAACTCTCAGGACTTCATTATGACTCGCCCGTGTGGGCTCTGGCCTTTTCACTTTATTCTGCCCTTACCTTTGATTTTCTTTCTTTTCCCAATGTCTTTGCTTCGAAAGCATCAACCACTATGGTCAGTCGGGATTGGCCTGACGCACTCGCTGAGGCTGGGTATTTTCTTCGACTCTGACCAGGCGGAGCCCTGTGAAACCAGTCCTGCCACCTTTTCTTTGTAATTGTTACGGAATCAGAGTTAAACCGAAAGGGATTCAAAGAACAGTATGCAAAAAGCAAGCATATGATTTTAAAGAGAAGCATCCCTTTCGGGGGAAAAGAAGGACTTATCTGGGGTGCATGCTGGCTTCAAATGACATGACATGCTTCTTGGACTGGACGCCCGACCCACACAAACTTTCTAGTTTCTCGTAAACTCATTGATCCGCATTTCAAAACCAGGGAACCTTGCCATGGCTCTTTTAGTGATGTGGTGCCTTCTTTTCGGTCGACGGCGCCCTTTGCGGGTTTTCGCTAATCGACCTCTCTCATTTCTCTTCTCACTGTCGCCCGATAGTGCTCTTTACGAGTTTTTACTAAGCGGACTCTCTCATTTTCAGTTTCTCTACTCACCATCGCTTTATGGTGCCCGAAGGTTTTCACCGACAAGACTCTCTCGTTTTATTTCTCTCCATTTACATTGTGTCAAATTCCCACCATAATGTTTTCCACTTCCCTGCCTTTGCCAATTGATCGGAAGGACTTGGACAAGGTTTTGGGGTAAAAAGGATTTTGGGCGGAACTACAACTTGGAACCATTTCGGCGGATTCATGGCCGAACCATTATATCATCTGCCCTAGTTTCATCTTTTGGGGAAATTGGGATTTTTGTTTTTGTGTGACTGAACCTCAGCGAGAGGCTGCATACGTATCCTTTCGGAATCAAGTCAAACGTAGTTCAGGGAAATAATTTTTTGTTTTTGTTTTTGTTTTTGTTTTTGTTTTGTTTTTCTTTTCTTTTCTTTTCTTTTTCTTTTTCTTTTCTTTTCTCTTCTTCTCTTTTTTTCATCCTATTTTCTTTTCTTTCTTTCTTTTTTTTCCTTCTTTTTTGATAATACTTCCGGGTTCCAAAGAGGGTAACCAAAGGAGAGTAACCGGCTCAAATGGGTTTACGAAGGGTTGATAGTGTTTGGATAGTGAGAAGAAAAGCCTTCGTCATCTCAATTGCACAAAAACCAACACCGTAAGAGGCCTAGACATAGTACCTTTTGACTGCATCTGCATTGACTGCTGTTTCAGGGTCATTTCCTTCGATGTCTCCCAGATACAGTGCTCCTCTTGGCAATATCTTTCGGATTATGTATGGACCTTTCCAATTAGGGGCAAACTTCCCTTTTGCTTCCTGGTGATGAGGGAGAATGCGTCTGAGTACCAGCTGTCCCACTTCAAAATTCCTGGGACGCACTTTCTTGTTATAGGCGCGGGCCATTCTTTGTTGGTATAACTGCCCGTGACAAACTGTGGCCATCCGTTTTTCATCAATTAATGACAATTGCTCCAGTCGGGTCTTAACCCACTCACTGTCCTCAATCTTCGCTTCAACGATTATCCGAAGTGAAGGAATTTCTACTTCTGCAGGTATGACTGCTTCAGTACCGTAAACCAATATGTACGGTGTCGCTCCAATTGATGTACGTACTGTGGTACGATACCCGAGTAATGCGAAAGGTAGCTTTTCATGCCATTGCCTGGAGCTTTGAATCATCTTTCTCAAAATCTTCTTGATGTTCTTATTTGCTGCTTCGACGACACCGTTGGCTTTTGGCCGATAAGGAGTAGAGTTTCTATGCGTTATCTTGAATTGTTCACATACCTCTCCCATCAGACGACTGTTCAAGTTTGCAGCATTATCGGTAATGATAGTTGCAGGAATGCCAAAACGGCAAATGAGATTGGAGTGCACAAAGTCTACCACAACTTTCTTGGTGACCGACTTGAGAGTGATGGCCTCAACCCATTTTGTGAAATAGTCAATTGCCACCAATATGAATCTATGCCCATTCGAAGCTTTCGGCTCGATCGGCCCAATGACATCCATACCCCAAGCAACAAACGGCCAAGGTGCTAACATCGGATGAAGCTCTGTTGGAGGCGCATGAATCAAGTCACCGTGCACCTGACATTGATGGCATTTTCGAACAAAGCTGAAACAGTCCTTTTCATAGTTATCCAGTAATACCCGGCTCGCAGAATTTTCTTTGCCAGCACATAACCATTCATATGAGGTCCGCATACTCCTGCGTGCACTTCATACATAATTCTTCCGGCTTCCTCGGCGTCAACACATCTTAGCAGGTTGAGGTCCGGGGTCCTTTTATTCAAAACATCACCGCTTAAGAAGAACGCTCGCATGCCGTCTAATGGTTCTTTTCTGATCTCCAGTGGCTTGCTCGGGGTATTCCTGTGTTTTCAGAAATCTCTTGATATCATGATACCAGGGCTGGATGTTGGGTTCCGCCTCAACCGCATTACAATACCCGTGCTTTTCTTTGATTTGAACCTCCAGAGGGTCAATATGGGTATTGCCTGGGTAAGGTAGCATTGAAGCTAGAGTGGCGAGTGCATCGGCTAGTTCATTGTTACACAGAGGGATATACCTGAACTCTATCGACTTGAAGCGTTTGGTGAGATCTTCCACATGCTGTCGATAGGGAATGAGCTTAACATCTCGAGTCTCCCACTCCCCCTGGGCTTGCCGGATAATCAAATCAGAGTCCCCCATGATTAATAAGTCTTCAACATCTTGGTCAATTGCCATATTCATGCCCATGATACAGGCTTCGTACTCAGCCGTATTGTTTGTGCAAAAGAATCGGAGCCTAGCTGTAGCTGGGTAGTGCTGACCATTGGGTGATATCAAGATTGACCCAATGCCTACACCTCTTGCATTTACTGCTCCATCAAAGAACATTTTCCAAGCACGAGTGTCCTCAGAAATGGCTTCTACTGAATTTACCTCCTCATCTGGGAAATAGGTGCTTAATGGTTGGTATTCCTCGTCAACCGGGTTTTCAGCCAAATGATCTGCCAACGCTTGGGCCTTCATTGCCGTGCGAGTAACATAGACTATGTCAAATTCAGTGAGCAAGATTTGCCATTTTGTCAGCCTCACAGTGGGCATCGGTTTCTGGAATATGTATTTCAAAGGATCCAACCTGGTTATCAGATAGGTGGTGTTGGCTTGAAGATAATGTCTCAACTTTTGAGCGACCCACGTCAGAGCGCAGCATGTTCTTTCCAACAAAGTGTATTTGGCCTCGTAGCTGGTGAACTTCTTGCTCAGATAGTAAATTGCCTGCTCTTTTCTTCCGGTTATATCATGCTGCCCAAGAACACAGCCAAAAGAATTTTCTAACACTGTCAGATACAAGAAGAGGGGTCGCCCATGCTCCGGTGGGACCAATACTGGAGGATTTGACAAATATTCCTTGATTTTGTCGAAGGCCTCTTGACATTCGGATGTCCATTTGATTGCCGCATCTTTCTTCAACAATTTGAATATGGGCTCACAGGTGGTAGTCAGTTGAGCGATGAATCGACTGATATAGTTTAACCTGCCCAATAAGCTCATCACATCCTTCTTAGTTCTTGGAGGAGGTAAATCCCNATGTGCTCTTCCCCCATCCTGGGATGTAGCTGCAGCAAGGGGAAGCAATCCTGCCTGAGCTAGACTGGTGTACATAGTCATAAACTGCGCCAGACTCCTGGAGTGCTGGAGTAGTAGTAGCAGACGTATCAGGTGTCTGGACTCCGGCTAGAACTGCTGGTGGCACCTCGGGTAGCTCGTGCAGGTGCTCTGGCTGCACCACGTGTGCATCCTCGGCCTCTACCCCGGCCCCGGCCTGTGACGGCTCCAGTAGGGGGCGCGGGTGCCTGATCATCTCGGGTAGCACGTGTCCTCACCATCTGTGAGAGAATAGAAGACAGAAGTTTAGAATTAGTGATATCAAATTCTCGCACGACAAGGAAATCAAATGAAGTGGAATTTTTTTAACAGTTACATAGCCTCTCGTAGACAAGAACAGACGTCTCCTTACCGATCCGCAAGACTCTAATAAACCGGATTGTGATTCATGACTCCTATGAGCCTAGTGCTCTGATACCAACTTGTCACGACCCCGGTTCGCCCTCCGTGAACCATCATGACGGCACCTAGTCTCTACGACTAGGTAAGCCTAACAATGCGGAAAATAAACAACATTTGCGAAAGAAATAATTAAAACCCGAAATAGTGAAATAAAACAGTGTTTGAAATGTCGCTCGACATACACAATATCAACTCTCAAAACTAATAACATATCCCAAAACCCAGAATCTTATGATCACAAGCTTTTGAATGTCTACAAGTATCTAACTCCAGAATCTCTAACAAAGAAAGGAAATACAGAAGGGCTAATACTTAAGGGAAGAGTAGAAAGGGACTCTTCGGTCTGCGAACGCGGCAGATATACCTTAGAGTCTCTACAAGCGCCTCGCCTCAAGCGTGATAAGTCTGAGTCACGGTACCTGGATCTGCACATGAAAAACATGCGCAGGAAGGGCATGAGTACACCACAGCGGTACTTAGTAAGTGCCAAGCCTAACCTCGGTCGGATAGTGACGAGGAAGGTCAGGGCCCTACTGAGATTAAATGAAACATTATATATAACAGAATAAGATAAGACAGTACAGTCGAAAGCTAACAGTAAGAATTTAATACAGGAAAATAAGGATATCAACAACTGAAACAGAGACAAAACAATCACAAGGAATACCACTCCTCACAAAGATAATAATCGAGGATCTCTTGGTATCCCGAGGATCTCTTAGTATCCTCAATATATGCCAGGGATCTCTTGGTATCCCGAGGATCTCTGGGTATCCTCAATATATGCTAGGGATCTCTTGGTATCCCGAGGATCTCTTGGTATCCTCAATATACGTGCTGGGGATCTCTCGGTATCCCGCACTTCAGTTCAAATCTAAAACACGTACAGGGGATCTCCCGGGATGCCGTCCCGTAGTCCCGAAGTAAAACACACAGTAATAACACAAAGAATACTCAATTAAACTCAACTTCACACCAAGGTAAAACAGGTAATTCTAACCTAGCATGCTTCACATAATACAAATAAGGCAGTTTAAGCAGATAAAGCAATTAAGTCAATTAGACATGCTCCTCTAAGCTAGCAGCAGGCTTAAATTTCAAGTAATGTAAGCAGGAAAGGAAAAACACAATTAAACTTCTTTAGTGAAAACAGGATTTTCAACAATTAGCACAAGTACGCACTCGTCACCTCACGTACCAGACATTTCAATTATCACAGTACCAATCCTAAGGGGAATGTCCCCCATACAAGGTTAGGCAAGCCACTTACCTCGAACCGGCTCAAAATCAACCCGAAACCACGTTCTTGCCACGAGTACTCGACTCCAAATGGCCCAAATCTATCCAATTCAATTGCATAATGTAAATAACACTTCAAGTAACTGATTCTACAATTAAATTCTAAGCTAATACACGAAATTAGGTAAAATCAATTTCACCGATGGTATCCCTCTTAATACCATCAAAAGCTCTCACACAAACATTATTCGGACGAATCTTTCCTGTCCCGATTTCCATCCTTTGCAATGTGGAGAGGGGGCAGATGTCAACCCCCGATCCTCCATCTGCCATGACTCGCTTGACATAATAACCCTCACACTTGACAGTTAGATGCAAGGCTTTGTTGTGAGTTGCGCCTTCCGGAGGCAAGTCATTTTTACTAAAAGAGAGTTTATTGATGGCGAAGAACCTTTCTGCCATCCTTTCGAGCTGCTCGACTAAAGTTTCAATTGGCACGTACGCCTCATTTAAAGTTTTCGTCAAGATCTTCTGATGTTCGGAGGATTTTGTCACCAATGATAGCAGGGACACCTGTTCAGGGTATTTCCTTAATTGATCCACCGTCTCATAATCAGGCATCTTCATTTTCTGGAAGAAGGCTTCTGCTTCCTCAGCACTCACTGGCTTCTTGGACGGAAAATGCTTCCGAGCGGCATTATTTACCTCCTGTACATTCGAATATTTCTCAACAGAGGTTTTCCCTGGAAGTTCCCCCGAAAGTTCTTTGCCCTTGTATGTGACCACTGTTTGCTGATAGTTCCATGGCACTGCAGAGGGATCTATCATTGGCTTCTGTGGTACGCGTCCAATAACCACTGGCTCATTCAGCCGAGGCGATTTAATATCCCCACGCACCACATAGGCTCCTCTCGGTACGTATATTGGCGTTTCCCCTTTTACTTCAACCTTCCTTGGAGCACTGACAACTAATGATTTTTCTTGGCGTCCTCGCGGAACATAGAGAATTCCGTTCTTAGGAGGTTCCATCTCTACCTTTGTCTCAGGTTTCTTCTCAGGCTCAGTTTTGACACTTTTATTCTTCTTCTCCCCTTTCCCTTGCTTCGGGGGTACCCTGGGTTTCTTTTCGGCGTCGGCAATGGCAATTATAGCTTTTAATGCAGGATCAAATTCTCTGTCTTCACAGATCATCCCGATTACCGGCCCGTTATTGTGAGTGGGCAATGGGTTATTAGTCACATTCGGGGTTTCTTCATCCCTCAACACTATTTTCCCTTGTTCAATCAAATCTTCCACAGCTTTCTTCAATGTCCAGTAGTTATCAGTACTATGCCCTTCAGCTCCTGAATGGTAGGCACAATGGACCCCTCGTTGATAAGCTGGAGATTCAGGGTTCTGCCTGTTTTGGGGAATAGGCCGCAACAAATTCATCTGGACGAGTTTCGGGAACAAACTGGAGTAAGGTTCACCAATCGGCATAAAATTTGGTCGTCTGGGTGGTTCCCGAGGGCGGAAGTTATTTTGCGGTGGTCGGGGATTATATTGGTTCTGGTGAGGAGGTTGATTTCATTAGAATGGAGGTGGATTTCGGTTAGCTTGTGGTTGCGGTCGGCCGAAGGGTTGAGCATTCATGACCGCATAAGGTGGAGGAACATAAGCCATATCAGTATGAGGATAGTAGTGTTGAGGGGTTCTTTCAGAGAATACTGGTCTAGAAGCTTGGTATCTTCTTTCTCCCGATGCTGCCATCACTGTTTCTTCTTTCTTTTTGCCTTTGGCCATTCCTCCAGACCCGCCTTGGATGGCTTGGGAGGTTGCTCTTATGGCTGACTGGCTCAAGATTCTACCCGTTTTTAGCCCATTCTCTACCATCTCTCCGATTTTTATTGCCTCTGCGAAGGGCTTGCCCATGGCGGACATCATATTCTGAAAATAGTCTGCTTCCTGGGCTTGAAGGAAAACAGTGACCATCTCTACCTCATCCATCGGAGGCTTCACTCTTGACGCTTGTTCGCGCCACTTAATTGCATATTCACGGAAACTTTCTGAAGGCTTTTTCTTTAGATTTGCCAAAGAGTTCCTGTCTGGCGCGATGTCTATGTTGTACTGAAATTGTCGAACAAAGTCTCGGGCCAGATCATCCCAAATATGCCAACGCGAGACATCTTGGTCCATATACCATTCTGAAGCGATGCCAATCAAGCTTTCTCCAAAATATGCCATCAACAATTCTTCTTTGCCACCGGCTCCCCGTAACTGATTGCAATACTTCTTCAGGTGAGCAATGGGGTCACCGTGTCCGTCATACTTCTCAAATTTTGGTGTTTTGAACCCTGACGGCAAGTGTACATGCGGGAACATACATAGGTCTGTATAGGAGACACTC
>NW_017671933.1:216004-234148 GCF_001879085.1 Nicotiana attenuata | reverse complement strand
CCCTCTCTCTCTCTCTCTCTCTCTCTCTCTCTCTCTCTCTCTCTCTCTCTATACTAGAAATTTGCTAAATACCGACCAACTTTGGTCGATTATGGTCAATTACCGACCAAAACACGGCCATATACGCTTGGACGGTATTTTGATGGTCGGAATGGATTACCGACCAATGTTGGTCGGAAATTACCGATCAACATTGGTCGGTAGCTTAAAACGACCATCTGACTAATTTAAATGATTTACCGACCAACTTTGGTCGGAAACATATTTTATTAATTTAATTTTACCGATCAAAGTTGGTCGGTGTATTTAATTTATGGTTTTTTATTAATTATTAAAATTAATATAAACCGACCAACTTTGGTCGGTAGCTGAAAATATATATTTGTTTAAAATAATTAATATTAAACATTACCGACCAACTTTGGCCGCTAACCTCAACAGCTGAGGCAACATACCGACCAAAGTTGGTCGGTAATTTTGAACTCTGGGAATTCATTGTTCATTAACCTACCAACTTTGGTCGGTAATATGCAATTAAATTTTTTTTATATTAAATACCGACCAACTTTGGTCGGTTTTTCTGGGTTTAATTTTGGCATAAAATGCCTGTTTTGGTAGCTACACCACCTGCCAGCATACCAATACCCCCAACAACAACACAACAGCAACACAACAACAACAACAACAACAACAACACAACAACGAAACATTCAATAAATACTTTAAAACTAACAAATTAAAGTTCAATTGAACATAACAATCCAAGACCAAGTTAAAACTAATTACAACAAGTTCAAAACTGGTTCTATTTGTCTAGTTCAAAGTATATAAAAGTCAAGGGGTATTTTGTACAACATCATTATCACTGTCTGATGAACTTTCATCTACAAGACGGTATAGAGAACAGTCTTGTCGAGGACGGGAGAACGATCACGGGGAGGACGGGAGGAACAATCACGAGCAGGACCGGAGGAACGATCACGTGGAGGTTGACCCTCTGGCTATGACTCACGGGACCGGGGCAACGGAAAAGCTCCAGTAGATAGGAGAGTTCTGATCTGAGCTTGCATGCCAAGGAATTGAGCATCTCTAACCCTTTCTCTTTCCTTGGTCGCTTCTAGCTCGGATGTGAGCTTTGTCACTGTCTCTCGCATAGCGGAGGGGCTCTCCCCATTAAGTTGCTTGCCTTGCGAGGAAGTCCCTATTCCTTGCATTCCACACTTATAGCGATGGTTTTTTTAGTAGGAAGCCCGTATACCTTCCCCTATTTTGGACCGCCAACAGACTCCAACCATATTCTTTCAGCATCCTCATCCGAAGGTTGGGTTGGCTCGCCCGATGCACCAGCTGGATGACTATGAATGAATTCCTCCACGTTACTTTGGTAGCGACCCTATATTATTTTAAATTAAATCAGTATTTCAAAATTCTTATAAAAGTAAATTATAATACTTAAAGAAAGTTAAAAGCTTACATATGCAGTCGAGGCCCGGTCCTTGACCCACCTTTCTTGATCTGTCTCTTTCTTCTTCTTCACAATATGCGTTTCCTTGAATAGCTCATCATAGCTCATTGGACACCCCAACTTCTTTTCCTGGAAATAAATTAATTTAGTTAATAAAAAGAATAGATATACTTAGAAAAGTAAAATAATTTAAGCAATTACGTACCAATCTTCTTTTTATTGTCCCTAGGCTGATCGCACCTCCAGTGTGCAAGGAGCCTCTCTTCTCGGATGTGCGAGCTTTCTTTCCCTTTTTGCTCCTCTCTAAGAACTCTGCAGTAAGTCATTGCCTTTGCAAATCATCCCATAAATTCTGAAGTAACCAGTCAGGCCTCTTTTTCTTCTTTCTAGCAACGAAGAAAGCATCCGCCAATCTCTTGCGAGCTTTATGATGAAAATTTGCAGCCACTTCCGCGCTATAGCGGTCTTCCCATGCACACTTTCTCTGTATTTCAAAAGTTAAATATTAGATGGAAACATCATATATATAAATTATTAAACTGCTTAAAAGAACATTTATACCTTAAATTGATTGAAAATTTGCTCCTTCAGCGAGAACGGGAAATCAGTCCAAGTCGCATAAGGGCCATCATAAAGCTTTCTAATGGCATTGGTGATTATCCTCGTAGTCTTATTACTCGGCTTGAACCTGCAATTTAACAATAAAAATATATTAATATCTTAGTAAAACTGTTACAAAATAATAGACACAAAAATAACAAATAACTCTTACCCATCACCCTCAGGGACTATGATGATCCTGCCATATTGATCATAATTCACTTCCTCGTCATCATCGTCCGAAGCATGTGTATTAGAGGCATGTGTGGACGGTGTAGGGGGGTCAGAGCTACTGCCTGGCAGGTGAATGCCTGAAATGGATGGAGTCGCTGATGAAGATGGTTGTGATCCCTATGACTGCGACATAGCTGGATGTGACCCAAGTGGCAGTGATACTGATGGTTGTGACCCGAGTGGCTGTGACATGAATGGATGCAATCTATGTCGCTGTGATATGTAGGGATGTGATATAGATGGCTGCGATGCACGAGGTCGTGAGGCAGCTGGACTCTAAGTCGGACATATAGTCTTATGGCCCTGTGATGAAAGACCTGGTGTCTGGATGAAGATGTAGGGCTCGTGATGCTGTGGCAGCTCAGTACAGCCATGTGGTGGAAGATAAGACATAGGCATCTCTAAAGAGGGTGAAAAAGAGAGAGTATTATTATCTACCCTCCTCTTTCCCTTCCTAGCCTTTTCTCGACCCCGAGAACTAGTAGGGTCATTGTTACCTTGATCCTTGCCTGCCATCTGCTCAATATAATACATATTTAGATTGAAACATATAAGAAACTAGCTATAAAACGAGAGTGCTTTAAAAAACCAACTTTTTAATCCTCATCGACGTATTGTTCCTCGTCTCTTCGCCTTGACTTGTTTGAGCTTCATCAATTGATTCTTCGTCCTCATTTTCTATAATTGTTACTTCATTTATATCAACTTCTTCCAATATGCATTCAGGATGTTCCAAATAATTTTTTAACTGACCGTCCACTATTTGGTGAACACTGGAGATATTATTTTGATATGCAACATCTAACACATTCTCGACTTCCACCCTACCTACAGGCTTAGTTTTTATTACAACCCACCAATCAGACTTATTCCGTCGCAATGGATAAGGAGCATAACACTTGCCTAACGTTATGTGTAATTATAAAAGGATCGTAGCGATCATACTCCCTCGTATGATTAACCTCAATTTTGTTGTATAGGTTGTGTACTCTTGTACCTCTTGTTGGATTTGGGTCAAACCACTTGCATCTAAAGAGTATCAATTTCTTATATGGCCAACATGTATATTCTAGTTCTATTATTTCTTTGACCACACCATAATAATCAATATCTCCAACTTGGTTGTCATCACCACCTCGAACCCACACCCCGTTGTTGTTGCTATTTTTATTTTTAGAGCAATCCTCTGTATGAAACTTATAACCATTCACTACGTACTTAGACATTGTTGTGACCTGAAACCCAAGTCCCCAAGATATATCTTTCAAAATTGATTTACACCATTATTTGGATTATTTACCTACATAGTATTAAAAAATTCATAAGTTAGCATAACTTACAAACATTACTTACCTACATAGTGTTAGAACATTATCAGGATAAACTTACAAACTGTTTGAACCACGTATCAAATCTTGTATATACAACATCATGGCCAAATTGACCAACGAAGTGACTGGGACACATCAAATATTTTTAGTAGTTGCATCAATATGTAATCATAGTAAATTTTATATTTTGATAACTAATAAATCAATACTTACTTGAGAAATGGTACAACTTTGGGATAATTTAGCAACACATGTGTAGCCGACTTGTACTCCATATCACTCAAACTTCTCTTTTTAACATCCTTAGAACATCGGCCTGGTTGATTGAATATGAACATTGGTGGATATAATGGATCATTCACACATTCGACCGTGTGCCTATTGGGCCTATTCCTAGAACATGGCACGTTACTCTCAAAATAATAAGAACAAAAATGTGCAGTTTCCTTTGCAAGATAGGCTTCGCATATAGATCCTTCAATCCTATTCCTTTGCTTAACAAATTATTTGCATTTGCCAATTGTCCTACATAATGTCATGTTAGCCAAGAACATTCAAATAAAATAAAATATTACATCAAACTTATAATATTACCTCTCAAAGGGATACATCCATCTGCATTGAACAGGCCCTCCAAGTCGTGCCTCGTGTACAAGGTGGATTGGAAGGTATTCCATCATATCAAAGAAACCACATGGAAATATTTTTTCCATCTTACTAGGAGTTACACGAATATTCTGATCCATCCGAAGTAGGTTTTCTTCCCTTAATGTGGTAGAACACACGTTTTAAAAAATAAACTAATCTCTGTGATGGGTTTCCAAATTCTTTCAGGCAAACAGCAAAATGCAATAGGCACTGAGGTCTTCATGAAAACATGAGAGTCATGACTTTTCAAATGGCTCAAATTCCCTACCTCCATATCTACTTTTTTTCCATGATTCGACACATAACCCTCAGACATCTTCAATTTCTTAACCCAATCACAAATTTATCGTCTTTCATCCAAAGTGAATATGTAACTTGCTTTGGGCTTGAACACCTTACCATTGTTTGTTGTCTGCAAGTATAATTCAGGCCGCCTCAATTATACTTCATACCAAACATACCAAAAGTGGTCAGACCGTCGGAGAACCTCAACCCAAAAAAGAAACTTGAATCAATGAATAACCACAATTTTATTTTATATTCATAAGCAAGAAAGCTTAATATTATTTTTACTAAATTTTTACACTTAAATTGCATAAAAAATAAGTAATTACGGATGGAATCTGTTTGATTTATGCACTTAAACTGATTCGAATTGTAGTGGAAGATTTATGCACTTAGACTGATTAATTTGACCTACTACAAATATGGTTTAAAATCATAAATCCGCTTTTGTTGTTTTCCCATTTTATTATTCTATCTGTACTCGAGATTTTTTTCATATCGAAGATGTCGTGACTTATTTTTTCCACAACAATTGATGTCCGGCTAGAATTACATCTTTTATGACATTAATTGCCTCACATTTTAGTGTAATATTGGTGACTACGGTAACGTTTTGAGCTTAAGTGTATTGTTTATGCGTGCAGGATCACTTGGAAGTCGAATAGAGGAAGTTGCACGATTTTTGTCCCCAAATAAAGATGTCGAGCGAGGGAGAAGGCCAGACACGAAGCGCCACTACAGACAGCTGATTCAGCCGTGAGACCAAGCACGAGGCACCGTGGACGACGGCCAAACCACCCGGAATAAGGGCGGCAATGCGGCTGCGGATCGGGTCTGATGGTGTCTTCTCTCATTTTTGCTTAGACTTGGTTATTTTCGTCTAGGGCCTTTCCTTACTCATATAAATAGTTCTTAAACTCATTTTTGAGAGGAGAGAGACTTGTTTTGGAGGTTAAAGACTGCTGGAGCACTTTGGAAGCACAGGATCACATAATTCTTCTTTTTCTCTTCCGTAGTGATATGATTGTTAGCATCACTATGAGTAGCTAATTTCATTATCTAGGGTTTTGATATAACCTTTTGTAAGATGAATTTTTATTGTGTTTGAATATAGTGACTTTGAATATTTTTACTTGTTCAACTACGTGCTTATTTCAGATGGTTGAAGGGTCCTCAATTAACTGTGCCTAATTATTATTTGTTGCTCGAAAGAGAATGCGTATTTAGGTAGTTAATGAAAATATGTTACTCTCACGGTATATGAGAGATCAATATTGCGGGTTTAAAACCATGATTAGAGATAATGAAGCTTTGGCGTGATCGTAGTGAGTTATGAGAAATTACCAGCTAGAGTAGTTCGAGAAAATACGTCTATTATATTATTCTGATTGTTTGAAAGAGAATCGTAATAAACAAAGTGTTCACGATCAGTAAGGAATAAATCGACGAGAATATAGGTAACATAGTGAGAATAATTTCAACAATTGAAGAAATCATAACTCTTGGCCTCCTTAATCTTGTCTACAACTCTTGTGTAATTAGTTGATAATTTGACTGCACTTCTATTATTTATAATTAGTTAATCTAAACAATCAATACTATTATTTGATACTTCCAAAAGTTATTTTCCTTGAATTTCGGTGATAGATAAAGTTGTGATTCATAGGTTAGTTTTTTGTAGGATTCGACTTCACATTCTTTAGCCCGATATATTTTGCAGCGACGACTAGTCCTTTTATTAGGCATAATTGAGAGTGATTAAATTATAGCACCATTTTCGGGGTATTAACAGTGATATTAATTATAACTTAGAAATGAGTTCAATCTTATTAGTCTCAAATATTCCTGATGCCCTCCAAGGTGATCAAACTTATTGATGTCTACTGTAGAAGTTTCATGTGGTCAGGAACAAATGTCATTACCAAACGTGCATTAATATCTTGGGACAAAGTTTGTCAACCTAAGAGTGCTGGAGGACTAAACATCCTAAATCTCAAAAGCTGGAACAAAACTGCCATTCTCAAGCTGCAATGGGACTTAGCAACAAAGGCAGACAGATTGTGGATCAAATGGGTTCATATGTACTATATAAAAGGGCACCCTTTAGCTACAGTTAAAGTACCAAAGCAAGCGAGTTGGATGGTTCAAAAGATCATGACTGTTGCTGGTCCAAATACACAGATGCAGGGAGATAATGGCAAATGCAGAATCAAGCAGTTGTACTTGCAGCAAATTGGAGCATTACCTAAAGTTGAGTGGAAAGCAATTATGTTTAAGAATATAGCTAGGCCTAAAGCATTGTTCTCCATGTGGCTGATCATACAGGAGAGAATGATGACAACTGATAGGCTGAACAAATGGAACATTAACGTGGATCCAATATGTGTTTTTTGTGGAAATCATCCAGAGACTTATGCTCATCTATTCTGGGAATGTACTACCACCACTGAATTATGGGCAGGAATTTTCAACTGGCTACATATCCAGGTGCAAATAAAAATGTGGGATCAGCTAATAGCATGGTTTGTGGAGAAAGCAAAGAAGAAAACTGTTGAGGGGCAGCTCTTGCGAATGGTTCTAGCTGAAACTTTGTATAGTATATGGAATGAAAGAAATCATAGAGTTTTTGAAAAGGAACATAGAGATACTAAGAGCATCATTAGAAAGATAGCATACACATGTAATGTACGGGCTGTAGGCAAGCTTAAAGAAGTCCTGCAGCAAAGACTTCTATAGGGTATAAGAGATATATGTGTAGAAACTAGGTGAATCAGTATGTTAAGGATAGGAGTATAGGGTAGAGTTGTGTATAGGCTGAGCTGGCCACTATACGATGTAATTTGATTCTTTGGTGATTAATAATATTGTGAATTACCAAAAAAAATTATAACTTAGAAATATTTCTATGGTTTTTAGATTTGATCAATTTTCCTCTATTGCTTTATATTTTTTCTACTGAAATTCTCACATTTGGAATCTTGTGTGTGTGATAACCCAATAGGTCATTTTGAGTATTAGCCCTTAATTCTGTATTCCGAGACCTCTGTTAGCTTCGTATGATGTTTCTTGGTTAGGTGCATGGTCTGTGTCACTATTTAAAAAGCTTTTATGTAGGAATTTGAAGAAAATATGATTTTTGGCTTTAAAAATAACTTGAGTTGACCACGGTCAGTATTTTATAAAAACGACCTCGGATCGGTATTTTGATGATTCCGGTAGGACCGTATCGTGATTTTGGACTTGGGCATATGCCCGAAATTAAAATGGGAGGCCCCTAAAGTGATTTAACTCATTTTTGCTGAAAACTAGCATTTTTAAAGTTCGAAAATTTACTAAGTTTGATCGTAAGTTGACTTCTTAGCTAACGGTTTCGGATTTTTATGTTGAAATTTGGAATGGGTCTGTATCGCTATTTGAAACTTGTCTGCAAAATTTGGTGCAATTCGAAATTGATTTGACATGATCCGAAAGCCTAAATGTGATTCTAGTTGTTCTTGAGTTTACTTTGAAATTTCAATCGTTTTGAGGGTTGATTTATTGATTTAGATGTTGTTTTGGTGATTTGATTCCGCGAGCAAGTTCGTATGATGTTATTACACTTGTGTGCATATTTGGTATGGAGCCCGATAGGTTCAGGTGAGTTTCGGATGACTTTGGTAAGTACGAAGATAGCTGGTGCACTTCTGTTGCTGGTGTTCTGCTGCAGATCTCGCATTTGCGAGGTCTGGCTTGCAATTACAAGCCTCGCTTTTGCGAACAAGTGTTCGCATTTGCAAGCATAAGCTGGACTAGGTAATCTCGCATTTGCGAGGAAGATGTTTGCATTTGCGAACTATAAGAAGTCGCATTTGCAATCTTAGAGTCGCATTTGCGACTCAGTGTGCTCTTTAGCCTGCTTCGCACTTGCGAAGTTCCTGACCGCATTTGCGATGGGAGTATCTATGCATTTGCAATCATTTTGTCGCATTTGCGACTTCTCTGTCTGTGAGACAGGGTTCGCATTTGCGACCCTTGTATCGCATTTGTGGTGTTCGTAATTACGAACATGACTACGTAATTGCGACACCAGCAGCTGAGTAAAAGAGGGAAAAACGAGACTTCGCTTATTTCACACCATTTCTAAACCCTAAACATTCTAGAGACGATTTTCTAAGAGACTTTTCATCCCAAAGTCATTGGTAAGTGACTCTAATCCATTTCTTTTCAACTACCCATTACATTTCATGAGATTTCAACATCAAATTCAAGATCTTCATGGTAGAAAATAGGGATTTGGGTAGAATTGGGAATTTTTTGTAAATTTGAGATTTAGATCTCACATTGAGGTCGGATTTCGAAATAAATCACATAACCAGGCTCGGAGGTGAATGGGTAATCGAGTTTTGGTCTGATCCTCGGGTTTTGACCAAGCAAGCCCAGGGTTGACTTTTGTTGCTATCACGGCCCAAAATCCACTAGTCGTGATGGCACCTAATTCAACCCGCTAGGTAAGCCAACTAATAACTATCTAATTCTAATAATATTTAACAAGCCAATTAAACAAAAGTAATTATGTGAATCTTATACGAACCTCATATCAACTAAAATCTTGTTCTGAACCTTTGTACACTGCCAATGATGAAAGAAACACGCAGAAACTCGAAACCACTTTTCAGACCAACAAGTCATGGAACTCTCCCTCCTTCGACAAGAACTATAGCTAATTTCTAAGCTGACTTCCGATATTATCCTCCATACATACTGTAATCAAATCCGATGGTATCCATTCTAGGTCGAATGACCTTATCTTATCCAACACAACCACTCTAGTGACATGCCACATCAATACAATCTAAGCCACAACTCGTACAATCCGTGCACCAATAAGCAACAATCCAAATGTACTAAATCATGGAAAATGACTCAAACGATAGAACCACCTCTCAAGTTCAACAAGTACCACCACAACCGAAATGCTATGAAACCATCATACCTAGTAGAACCAAGACGCACGAATCTAACATAAAGGATCATATCTCAACATAACTCCGCTGCAATGCGTGAACCCATCCAAACAATGCTCCATATTATATACCTCAAGCCACCCTGGTCAAAATTAATAACCACGCGCAATTCGACATCAAGTACCCAAAGTGCATTACCATAACCACGGGGAAGCAAATGACATAATTCCACACAAAACCCGAAAGAACATAACCAATACGCAATCAATAATGCAATACCCAAATACCCATCTCGCTCAAATTCCGCTATAAGGCCCCAATAGAATCGCACCATGTGTGCATATAACCAACGAATCGCAACCCCTTGTAGTATAGAAGAGTAACTCATAGATCATTTCATAGCACGAATAAGCTAGAACAACAACTGAATGGCACATCCCTCAACAATAGCAATATGGAGCCAACCAATCCGACTCGGTGTAGAATACACGTCCTAATTGGGCCTACCAAGGGACCCCCAAATCAACTCTGGTCACCCACAAATAGATAAATAACCCTCCGAAATTCCACAATTACTGAATCATAACATATAATATCATCTAGCTAGCTTCGGCCTCGGCTTCACAGTCCACAACCATGAACCAATCTACTCCTGAGAACTCCCAGTCTCCAAATCCATAGAACACACGAATCACCATATCTGATCCCAACTCCACCACCCGAATGTCTAACACATCTCTCATTGACGATCATCCCACAAGGAATACTTCTATAATTCTTTCGTACCACATAGCAATATCTGAAAATCAGCAGTCCATCAACCAGGAGAGTGCCATAACACCAATGAAGTATTCATAAATCAAAACACAATGCGCCTTCTGGAATGTAAACTCTCCTCAAGCAATACCAAAAAGTAATATCATACACCTAGTCATCTGAAACCGTCTATGATGCCTAAGAATTCAGGATCTTTCTTTCAAGATCGAATTGCGCCCTTGCACATGCAAATCTCAATCCTACACAACACACCACCCCTATTATGCCATCATATGAAAAGTACGAGAATCTCATAATCAACTTTGAGTCACAAGCAAACTACATACTCAATTTTCCTAGAACCTTTTGTTTGATCTCATCCAAGAGGAAATCACAATATGCAACACGTTCCACACACCAGTAGGAAATATACACCTCAAACCATGGTAGAAACCACTGAGAACTCATTGGAATCTATTTTCACATAACCAAACTATCAAAACTGAATCTCTATAACTCAGCCAGGCAACACAGTTCACCAAAAACCCAAGAGCACTGCCACGAAACACCTTTAGAGTCTCGACACATCATAAGTACCCAAAGAACCGATCATATCCATTACTGTGTCGATTTAACCTACTATCTAATTGTCATATTCCCCCGAGTTCCTTCTGAATTACCCTCAAGTTGACATTTCTCCTTTCCAGAACACCACGATCCTTATCCAAAACTCACCACAATAGGTCCTAACATAAAACCACAATACCCTAAGGCCCATAAGCCGTTGAATTCTCTCTTAAGCACCCCAAAGTACCACAACCAAGATACCCACTCTGAAGAGACCCTCTGCGAATCTAAAGATGCTTCCTACACCTTCCTGATAATGATATGTGGAATCCATAAGGATATAGAAATACCACGAGTCTCGACACCATCCAATGTAAATCTCAATTTCTAAACATATATAAATCCTAAAAATTCCTAATTTCTACATATAAATCTTGAATCCATTAAAACCATTCTCGAGAGTCTTCCACTCTGCTCAAATCTCAATTAAATCGACCAAACGGACCGGATAACCTGTGCCCTATTAGCACACCAACACCATAAGAAGTAATCCACACCTCTAAGCAATCGAGTGAATCCCTACTCCATGCCCACTACATCTATCACGAATAACAAACTCAAATCATCCCATGATCTCCATATACCCATAAGGTGTAATACATCATGCATCCAGAAATTCCCTTGCTTAATTCACCCTCAAAACCAACATCTGCAAAGCATAACCGATCCACAAGTATGCCTCAGGCTGAAACCGATACGACACATAACCATATAATTAAATTGTCGATAGTAGACTACCCCACTTGGCTCAAAGCCATGAAATAAAACATTTGATAACTTATAATAACCATACCTCATTACTGCAGTGAGATTCAACTAAATCCTTCATAAGCTCGTGTAATAGTAACCATCTAATACTTCGAATTATCTGTAAATCTTGCATTCACCCATGTAACAGTCAAGCCAACTTCCACAAGCGGTCCAAACTCAAATTGCAACACATATAATTCGCTGGTAAAGGAGAACTCTCTACAAAAATAACATAGGGATCACGCAACCTCAGGACACCCTGCAAGAGATAACCCGCCTGTTTTGCCTCAAACTGACATCACTCTATACCCTTCCACAGTCACAACTACTATGCAACACTTAACCTTCCTAAGTCTGAACTTACAACAAGACATGAAAATCTAGTTCACTCCATAATTAACAACATGAAAAATCCCTCAACCCACCCACAACTCGAGCCAATACATCAAATCAAGATAAAAATCAAGCACCCAATAGTCCTTTCTACATCTCAAGCAAACTCTTCTCGTCGCATTCGAACAATTTGAACACATCTCGCAGTCACATCATACTCATCACATAGTCATCTAATCACAAATTCACTAATAGGGACAATACCGGACATATAAGTCCAAAAGCACGTGCTCACACAATCAAATTCTCCGTGCTCAAGCTATAGTCAAAACCCAGCCTCAAGTTCTCCAAACTATTCCATCATCAACACACAGAAATCACATCTCGCACCTCATCCATGAAATCACAAGCCGTCGATGCACAACTGATACCGAGCGCTCATGTGCGCATACGAATGCGTGGAAGGAATTCAAAGAGTTACGCTTCAAGCTAAATCAATGTCGCACGATAAGGAAAGAAAGATGGGAAGTATATCCCGAATATCCTATAGCCTCTTGAAGATAGGTATGGACGTCATCATACCGATCCGCAAGACTCTACTAGAGACTTGCTCATGACTTGTAGAACCTATGAACCTAGAGCTCTGATACCAAACTGTCACGATCAAAAATCCACTAGTCGTGATGTCACCCGCTAGGTAAGCCAACTAATAACTATCCAATTCCAATAATATTTGTCACACCTCCTTTTTACCTACACCCGATAGGGCATAAAGGAGTTTTTCCACTTAAAGGACAATCGGAACGAGATTTATTATTAAGATTTCAGAGTCGCCACTTGGGAGATTAAGGGTGTCCCAAGTCACCAGTTGAATCCCGACCCGAGGAAATTATGACTCTGTTATCAGTCCGCGAACCAGAAATCCAGGTAAGGAATTCTGTTAACCCGGGAGAAGGTGTTAGGCATTCCCGGGTTCCGTGATTCTAGCACGGTCGCTTAATTGTCATATTTGATTTTATCTGATTCCAAAACATGTTCTAACTTAGGTGCCCTATATTAGTAAACTGCTTTTATTGTTATTTCAATAAGAATTGCAACGTCGTGAAAATGTATCTCGAACCACGTCACACCAGTGCACCCGTGGTTGTCAACACATTTCGACTCCGTTGGGATTTGGATTTGGGTCACATAAATGTGCACCCGAGTTTAGGAAAGTAGTATTATTATAAACGCGCCTAAAGCGACTAACGTGTTATTATCTTTGGGAAAGGCCGTGAAATTCGTTAAACGGCCCATCTCGAAGTCTAAGTATTTTTAACATAAGCATTTATCGAGGGCCCCGCCATTTGTTTGTTTTGTTTAGCGAGGCTCATCTCGTTTTAGTTTAAAGGCCAATCTAAAGAAGAACTATGATTTGCTATTAAGCACCGTCTCTAAATCCTAGTTAATTGGTTAGCAAGCCCATTATTATTTGAAAGTATTCCAAAAGAAGCTCAAGCCCCCACTCCCAGTTTAAATAGGTGAGGTGGGATTTTTGAATGTTGGACTTTACTTAAACAAGGACCTGGGCCAGGTCTGCGCGTGCCCTCAGTCCAGCGGAATTGAATGCCTTAAGGCGGGCCTGTGTATTTACATAGCAGTATTGGTGCGACAGGGCCAGCTTAGGCCCAAGTTTGTGAAGCAAATAAACTAAGTTCAACAAACATTTGACAAATCAAGTTCTCGCCCAGCATTTTTAAATTACAGTATGATAACACACGAATAATATGTACACGTTTAGACATGAGTTACAACTATCATATTTTCAGATCAATACATAAACACTCGCTCTGCTCTGAATTACAATTTTATTGGACTCAATTGTTGACATTAAGGAAGAAGAAGCGACCTAAACTAAGCAGGTAGAACTCCAACAATGCTTTTAATTTTTCTGATTTACAACTAGCTGGCCACCTACCTGACGCTATTGAACTAGGACTACTGAATTTAAAGCTAATTCGAGCTAATATGATTAGATGTAAAACTCAGCTATCGTTCGGAGGAATCAAATTATTTTAACAGTCCTTCTCAGTCCATAACAGTCCAGTTATACAAAGCTGGCATAGATTTACATAATATCAATGAATGAAACGTGCGCAAGTCATGAGCAAGGCTAAATCAGAACTAGGCTTTGATTCTTCATACAAATTTACTTCTGCACATTTTCTGCTTACAGTCAATCAAGGACGCAATTGTGTACCTGGATGTCGAAATACAGTAAGAAGAAGAAGAGTGTCAGCAGCAGCAACAAGCAAAGATCAAATAACAGCCCAGGAAAATGAGATCAACGATCCATGAGGAGTCACAGCAAAATAAAAATCAGGAAATCAGTTGTAGATGACATGAAGAGACCACAGATTCTTGAAATTGAGCCCCAAAAACTCCAGAAAACCAATCAACACAGATAACCCTCAACAAACAGAAGCAAACCACCAAACTTGACTAAACCACAAATCTGACTTGAAAACACCAAAACACTCATGGAATTGTTAATAGACTAACTGAAAAGTGAAATCAGCATAAAACTCCTAATGGAACAGTGATATTTTTTGGATTTTTCTCTAAGATTCTCTATTGTTTTTGGGTTTTTGAAGATTTGGATTTCAGAACTGGATTTGAAATTAGGGAGATATCTTTTGGGGAAATTTTTGAGGCTCCCCAAAACTTTCTGCACAAGGCAAAAGAATGCCTATTTATAAGTGAACTTAGGGTGCAACTTCATATTTTCACTTTTCCCTTTAGTCCCTATTTTAATTCTATTTTTACCCCCTTATTTTCTGACTTGCTACACAAGTAACTACCCTAAGTTTACTGAAACTTGCACTATAGTCCATCCTAGGAGGTTCTATACCCAATACAATTCCTATTCTACCCTCACTTCATTTCAACAATTACCAAATCTGATTAAACTACCCTTTCTCAGTGCCCAAACTGCCCTTTAACTATACTGAAATTACTAACCTTAGCTAACATCTACCAGCTATAATCAAGTTAACCCAAAGTGAACTCAATGACTAATTAAGACTAATCAATGAAACTCAAACTATATCGCTTGACAGACAATCAGAATTAAACTAATTAACAATCCACATTTATTCAGTTCAAAAGATAATACTCAACACTGATTTGAAACCGGAATTTAGACAAAAAATACAAAAATAAAAATCATCAACTACACCAATAACTGGAATCAATTTGAATTAAACTAACATTTAACACTTAACTCACAATTGAATACTAAACTAAATAGAATGAGCATCATATCAGAACTAAACAATTAATGGAAATCGACTTAAATATTAACCTCGACATTTGCTACTTAAAGAAGCCGATTATTGTTAACTAAACTACTAATTAGAATCATTCAACAATTAAAACTGCATCTACTAAAACATGAATCGAATTAATAAAAACCAAAAAAATTACAAAAAAAAAAGATAAGAGGAAAACTTAGCTGATTCCAAACTTCTCATGACCAAACTATCAACAAGGATTCTGACCCTTGAAGTTCCACCCTAAAGACTCGATGCTCAAAACCCTAGATTTAAAATCTGGGTGCTTCTACTCAAATTTAGGGATTAGCGATGAGGGAGGTCAGAGGAGTATATGGTATGAATTTGGGGCCCTTTGGACGAAGTAAGGTTTTGGCCGGAAAATTTAAATTCCATATTCGAGCGGTTCCGGACAGATTCGAAGGATGGGATTTGGGGGGTTTGATAGAGGAGAACAAGGCGGTCCTAGGGTGTTCATTTGGTTGGATTTGGATGACCTTGCATCATGGCCGGAAAACTTAGATTGGATATTCGAGGAGGTGGGTTAGGATTCGAGGGCCATGGATGTGGGGGTTGGAAAGACGAGGTGAAGGAGAGTGCAGTGTGAAATTTTGGAGGCCGTCGGAGCATCGCCGCCGGCGGCGGCGATTTCCGGCCGGCGGTGCTAGGGCGGAGGACGGCGGAGAAGGGCGGGGTAACAGTGGTGTTACACCGGCGTTACAAAGAGTACGAGGAGGGTGAGGGATTGTTTAAGTTTTTGTGTATAATTTCGGACAGTTTTATTTAAATTGAAGGATCAATCCAGGCCGTTGGATTTGAGGGGATGGACGGTCATGATTTAACGACTTCAAAACGACATCGTTTTGAGTGTGGGGCAATTGGACCGGGCAGGGCGTTTGGGCCAGTGGTTTGGTCCGGTCTTGAGGGGTTTTTTGGGGTGGGCTGAATTATTATTGGCCCAATTTGGGCATTCTATTGAGACCAATTTGTTTCTTTTGTATTTTCTTTATTTTTGCTTTTGTATTTTATTTTTTCTAATTTTCACAAAGATGCAAAATTAAACTAACAATTAAGCTAAAACTAATTAATACCTAAAATTTATTTAATAACTATTTTGTGACAATTTCACAGTTAAAACAATAAAAAATGCATAAAGTGAACTATTTTTTGTCATTTTCTTCATATCCTATTCTAAAACAAATTAATCCCTAATTAATACTAACCATGAAATTAAAACCTAAATGCAAATGCGTATTTTTTGTATTTTATATGAATAAAAATACACAAACAAAATGCAAACAATTAGCACAAAATGACACATAGATTCACCAAAATTGTAAAAATAGTAATAATAAGAAAAACAAAAATTATTTTGTTTGAATTTTGGGAATAATTTGCTTAGGGCAAAAATCACGTGCTCACAGGGTGATGCCGTGCAACTATTGAACTTCTTATTCTTTGATAATTATTGTTGTGCCATGTTTCTTAATTACGCTGATGAACTTTATATCCAATTGTACTTTCCCCATAGCATGTTTCCCTCCCTTTTAACTGTTTAGTTTCGGTATTTTCTTTCCTTTTTGTTGCATATTTGTATATAAACATTGTACAGGTCGGTTTGGTAGTCCTGTCTAGCCTCGTCACTACTTCGCCGGGGTTAGGCCAGGCACTTACCAGCACATGGGGTCGGTTGTGCTGATGCTACACTCTGTGCATTTCTTTGTGAACAGATCCAGGGGCAGCTTTCGGACAGCAGCAGTAGGATTCTTATCCGGGAGCTATCTTCAGTCCAGGGACTCTCGAGGTAGCCTAGCTGGCGTTCGCAGGCCGAAGTCCATTTCCTTTACTTCAGTTTGTTTTCATTGTTCCGAAACAGACATGTATTTTTCTTCATTCAGACTTGGTTGTAGTATTCTATAGTAGTCCATGAGCTAGTGACACCAGATTTTGGGTAGTGATGTGTTTCAAACTTCCGCACTTTTACATTATTTTGTTAACTTTAAGTCTTCCGCACTTACTTAATTGTCGTTAGAATATTATATTGTTGATGTTGATAGAAAATGCGTAATGTTTGTCTGGCCTATCTCCGTTAGTAGGCGCCATCACGATGCTCGATTGTGGGGTAAATCCGGGTCATGACAAGTTGGTATCAGAGCACTAGGTTACATAGGTCTCACAACTCACGGACAACCTCGGTAGAGTCTGAGGGATCGGTACGGAGACGTCTGTATTTATCCCCCAGAGGCTACGGAGTTAGGAAAAGTTTAACTTTTGTTCTTTCCTGTCGTGCGATTCTGTTTCTCAAAGATTGATTGTCTTTCTACTCTATTCTTTCGCAGATGGCGAGAAAACGTGCTTCCTCTTCCACCGCACAGCAGCCCGAGCCCCCAGCAGTAGCTCTTACGAGGGGCAGAGGCCGAGGCCGTGCCAGAGGCCGAGGCCGGGGCAGAGCTCAGCCCCGAGCAGCAGTCCCAGAGGTGGAGCCTCATATTGATTACGATGAGGAGGCTCCAGCCACAGTAGCTCCGGCGGGCCCAGCTCAGGTCCCATGAGGGGTCATGTTCACCCCAGACCTTCAGGATGCTCTAGTCAGGTTGGCAGGCTTTATGGATAGTGTTGCTAGAACGGGTTTGCTGCCAGTAGCACCAACCACTTCTCAGGCTGGAGGAGGGGTTCAGACTCCTGCTACGCGCACTCCGGAGCAGGTAGCTCCACAGACTCATGCCCCAGTGGTTCAGCCAGCTGCGGCAGCTCAGCCAGGTATTACAGCTCAGGCCGGTGATGGAGCGGCCATGTCTTCGGATGCTTTGTGGAGACTTGATCGGTTCTCCAAGCTCTTCACCACCACTTTCAGCGGTGCT
>NW_017671933.1:203464-213665 GCF_001879085.1 Nicotiana attenuata | reverse complement strand
GATGATATTCTTGTGTACTCCCGCAGTCAGGAGGAGCACGAGCAGCACCTCAGAGTGGTTCTTCAGACTCTGAAGGACAGCCAGTTGTATGCCAAGTTCTCAAAATGTGAGTTCTGGCTGAGTTCAGTTGCATTTCTGGGTCATGTAGTATCAGCAGAGGGCATTCAGGTAGACCCGAAGAAGATTGAGGCAGTCAAGAATTGGCCTCGACCAGCTTCAGCTACTGATATTCGGAGTTTTCTTGGGGTTAGCCGGTTATTATCGTCAGTTTGTGGAGGGATTTTCATCTATAGCCGCCCCGATGACCAGGTTGACCCAGAAGGGTGCCCAGTTCAGGTGGTCAGACGAGTGCGAGGAGAGCTTTCAGAAGCTCAAGACAGCTCTGACTACGGCACCGATATTGGTTTTGCCCGCAGGTTCAGGGCCTTATACAGTTTATTGTGATGCTTCTCGTGTTGGGCTTGGCGCAGTATTGATGCAGGATGGCAAGGTCATAGCTTATGCTTCGAGGCAGTTGAAGATTCACGAGAAGAATTATCCGGTTCATGATCTCGAGTTGGCAGCCATTGTTCATGCTTTGAAGATTTGGAGGCATTACCTATATGGTGTGACGTGTGAGGTGTACACTGATCACAAGAGTCTGCAGTACTTGTTCAAGCAGAAGGAGTTGAACTTGAGGTAGCGGAGGTGGTTAGAGCTATTGAAGGATTATGATGTTACTATATTGTACCACCTGGGGAGAGCCAATGTGGTGGCAGATGCATTGAGCAGGAAGTCAGCCAGCATGGGTAGTCTTGCCTATATTCCGGTCAGCCAGAGACCGCTTGCTTTGGATATTCAGGCCTTGGCCAATCGATTTGTGAGGTTGGACATTTCTGAGCCTAGCCGAGTATTAGCTTGCACGGTTGCTCGATCTTCATTATTGGAGCGTATCCGTGATCGGCAGTTTGATGATCCTCATTTATGTGTCCTGAGAGACACTGTGCAGCGCGTAGGTGCCACGAAGGTGACTTTAGATGCGGATGGTGTTCTGAGGTTGCAGAGGCGAGTATGTGTGCCCAATGTTGATGGTATTCGAGAGTTGATCTTAGCGGGCCCATAGTTCTCGGTATTCTATTCACCCGGGCGCCGCAAAGATGTATCAGGACTTGCGGCAGCATTACTGGTGGCGTAGGATGAAGAAGGACATTGTTGCATATGTGGCTCGATGTTTGAATTGTCAGCAGGTCAAGTATGAGCATCAGAGGCCTGGTGGTGTGTTTTAGAGGATTGAGCTTCCCGAGTGGAAATGGGAGCGGATTACCATGGACTTCATGACTGGACTTTCGATGACCCTGAAGAGGTTTGATGCTATTTGGGTCATTGTTGATAGGCTGACCAAGTCAGCACATTTCATTCTTGTTGCCACCACCTATTCATCAGAGAGATTGGCTGAGATCTACATCCGAGAGATAATTCGCCTTCATGGTGTGCCGACATCTATCATTTCGGATCGGGGTACGCAGTTTACCTCGCGCTTTTGGAGAGCAGTTCAGCAGGAGTTAGGCACCCAGGTTCAGTTGAGTACAGCATTCCATCCTCAGACAGATGGTCAGTCCGAGAGGACTATTCAGATATTGGAGGATATGCTCCGAGCCTGTGTTATTGATTTTGGAGGATCTTGGGACCAGTTTCTACCTTTAGCAGAGTTCGCCTACAACAACAGCTACCAATCCAGCATTCAGATGGCTCCTTATGAGGCGTTGTATGGTAGGCGATGTCGGTCCCCAGTCGGATGGTTTGAGCCGGGAGAGGCTCGATTATTGGGTACAGATTTAGTCCAGGAGGCCTTGGATAAGGTCAAAATCATTCAGGACAGGCTTCGTTCGGCTCAGTCGCGGCAAAAGAGTTATGCGGATCGCAAGGTTCGAGATGTAGCTTTCATGGTTGGGGAGCGAGTATTGCTCCGAGTATCGCCTACGAAGGGCGTGATGAGATTTGGGAAGAAGGGCAAGCTTAGCCCTAGGTACATTGGTCCATTTGAGATACTTGATCGAGTGGGAGAGGTGGCTTATAGACTTGCCTTGCCACCTAGCTTGTCAGCCGTACATCCAGTGTTTCATGTGTCTATGCTTCGGAGGTATCACGGCGATCCTACCCACGTGTTAGATTTCAGCACTGTCCAGTTGGACAAGGATCTGTCCTACGAGGAGGAGCCGGTAGCTATTCTAGACCGGCAGATTCGACAGTTGAGGTCGAAGAGTTTTCCTTCAGTACGTGTTCAGTGGAGAGGTCAGCCTCCTGAGGCATCGACCTGGGAGTCCGAGTCTGATATGCGGACCCGTTACCCTCATTTATTTCCTGACTCAGGTACTTCTTTCTTTTGTCCGTTCGAGGACGAACGGTTGTTTTAGCGGTGGAGAATGTGACGACCCAAAGGGTCATCACCGTATTTCTCCCTGTCTCTGCGCTTCCGAGGCCTTGGAAACCTCACTTTTGGTTGCCTCGATTTGCGTGCGCAGTCCGGGCACGAAACCGGAAAATTTATATGTTAAAATATATGAGTTCTGTGAAAATTTTGAAGAATTATGATATCAATATTGATATAGTTGACTTTGGTCAACATTTTTGGTAAACGGACCCGGACCGGTGATGTGACGGTCCCGGGAGGTCCGTAGAAAAATATGGGACTCGGGCATGTGCCCGGAGTCGAAATCCGAGGTCCAGAACCCCGGTAAAAGAATTTTTCTGTTAAATTGTTTTCTGAAATTATAAAGGAAAAATGGAAATGAAAATGAGTTAGAAAATATAGGTATCGGGCTCGTATTTTGGTTCCGACGCCCGGTACAGGTCTTAAATATGCGTTAAGCGCTTCCTGTGAAATTTGGTCGAAATCGGACATCGTTTGACGTGTTTCGGACCTAAATATCTAAAGTTAAGGCTTATGAACTTTGAAATGGAAAATTATGAGTTTTGGGGTTTGATTCTTTTATTTTGATGTTATTTTAGAGATTTGATCGCTCGAGCAAGTTCGTAGGATGCTATAGAGTTAGTGTGTGTGATTGGTTAGGAGCCCCGAGGGCTCGGGAGTTTTTTCGGAGGTGTTCGGGGTAGCTTTGCACTTAGGAAAATTGCAGAAAATCTGCAATAGGTGCCCAGTGATTTTCTTCTTCGCGTTCGCGTTAGGCCTCCCGCGTTCGCGAAGCTTCAGCTTCGTCCTTCATCGCGTTCGCATCTGCCTTATCGCGTTCGCGTAGAGTATTTGACTCAGAAGACTTGGCCCTCATTTTTACTCATCGCGTTCGCGCTTGCTTTCACGCGTTCGCGTAGCTCAGCCCCGCCCTCCATCGCGAACGCGGTCCCCTTGTCGCGTTCGCGTATAACAGTCCCTGGAAACCTCAGCATTTTCTTCTACGCGTTCGCGACCTCTTTCACGCGAACACGGTGCCTGCCTGCCTTCCTTCAACGCGAACGCGACAGTTATCACGCGAACGCGATGAACAATTTTACCCAGCGAATTTTTAAGTTCAAAACAGTAGCTATTACGGGATTTTTCCCATTTGTCTCAAACCTTGTCTTCTCCACAGCACTTAGGCGAATTTGAGAGCTAACCTTCATCAAAGTTCCTTGGGTAAGTATCATTTAACTCATCTTCTTCATTTCCTATCATCATCTATCAAATCCCTAGCCCTAAATCATGAAATTCAAGGTAGAAAATGGGGGTTTTGGGTAGAACTAGGGTTTTGGGAATTTTGGGCGATTCAACCCCAATTTGGGGTCGAATCTTGGAACAAACTATATATTTGAACTCGTGGGGTTATGGGTGAATTTATATTGGTTCGAACCTCGTGTTTTGACCAAGCGGGCCCGGGGTCGGTTTTGCAAATTTTGGGGAGAATGTTGGGAAAATTATATTTAGGCATTTGGGTTGGATTGTTGAGTATTATTGATGATATTAAATCAATTGTGTATAGATACGATTGAATTGGAGCTAAATTCGAAAGGAAAGGCATTGCTTAAGGATTGAGTTGGCCATAAACCTTTGAGGTAAGTGTTTGATCTAACTTTGGCTTGAAGGAATAGGATTAGAGTATTATGAATGCTATTTGCTAATTGATCGAGTATGGTGTATAGGCGTGGTGACGAGTGTCTATACACCGGAGTCTAGCATGACCGTGGGTCTTTGTTGTACTTGATTTTTGAGATAATTTGGAACTCTTCTAAGGTACAATATGTTTTTCTGCAAATGTGAAGAGTTTGAGGATAAGTTGTGAAATATTAATATTTTGGAGCATTGGCTCGAATGATAAATACCATTGAGTAAGAGATGAACGTATTGAAAGGAGTTGTGATTAATCCCTTGTCGGGATGGTTTGATTACAGTGAGTATTGCCCCTGCCGGGTTGTGAAAGATATTGTTATTGTTCCCTTGCCGGGACTTGGTTGTTATTTGTGTTATTCCCTTGCCGGGATAGTTCATATTACTTGTTTATTCCTCTTGCCCGCTTGGTTGTGACTGTTATTGGGTGAGGAAGAGTGAAATTGCACGAAGGGTCATTCCGTGCTATTCTTGATTATATTTGCACGAAGGGTCATTCCGTGCTATGTTTTGACTATTTATGCACGAAGGTACATTCTGTGCTCTGATTTGATTATATTTGCACGAAGGGTCATTCCGTGCCATGAGATGAGAGCTATGTGAGAGTAAGAGCACGAAGGGTGATGCCGTGCATTTTATTTGACTACTTTGGGTGAGATTGAGAGTAAAAGCACGAAGGGTGATGCCGTGCAACTATTGAACTTCTTATTCTTTGATAATTATTGTTGTGCCATGTTTCTTAATTACGCTGATGAACTTTATATCCAATTGTACTTTCCCCATAGCATGTTTCCCTCCCTTTTAACTGTTTAGTTTCGGTATTTTCTTTTCTTTTGTTGCATATTTGTATATAAAAATTGTACAGATTGGTTTGGTAGTCCTGTCTAGCCTCGTCACTACTTCGCCGGGGTTAGGCCAGACACTTACCAGCACATGGGGTCGGTTGTGCTGATGCTACACTCTGTGCATTTCTTTGTGCACAGATCCAGGAGCAGCTTTTGGACAGCAGCAGTAGGATTCTTATCCGGGGCTATCTTCAGTTCAGGGACTCTCGAGGTAGCTTAGCTGGCGTTCGCAGGCCGAAGTCCCTTTCCTTATTTCAGTTTGTTTTCATTGTATCGAAACAGACATGTGTATTTCTTTCATTCAGACTTGTTGTAGTATTCTATAGTAGTCCGTGAGCTAGTGACACCAGATTTTGGGTAGAGAGGTGTTTCAAACTTCCGCATTTTTTTTATATCTTTTGTTAAACTTNATTGTACAGGTCGGTTTGGTAGTCCTGTCTAGCCTCGTCACTACTTCGCCGGGGTTAGGCCAGGCACTTACCAGCACATGGGGTCGGTTGTGCTGATGCTACACTCTGTGCATTTCTTTGTGCACAGATCCAGGGGCAGCTTTCGGACAGCAGCAGTAGGATTCTTATCCGGGAGCTATCTTCAGTTCAGGGACTCTCGAGGTAGCCTAGCTGGCGTTCGCAGGCCGAAGTCCCTTTCCTTTACTTCAGTTTGTTTTCATTGTTCCAAAACAGACTTATGTATTTTTCTTCATTCAGACTTGGTTGTAGTATTCTATAGTAGTCCGTGAGCTAGTGACACCAGATTTTGGGTAGTGATGTGTTTCAAACTTCCGCACTTTTACATTATTTTGTTAACTTTAAGTCTTCCGCACTTACTTAATTGTCGTTAGAATATTATATTGTTGATGTTGATAGAGAATGCGTAATGTTTGGCTGGCCTAGCTCCGTTAGTAGGCGCCATCACGACGCTCGATTGTGGGGTAAATCCGGGTCGTGACAGAGGTGCTCCATGAGCCAGAGTTGGAGCAGTAAGTTACAACCCTCAAAGTTTTTGGCCCCTTGTTGACAGTTTTCCAGGGCTCAGTATATCTCAACAACTATCATAGGTACTATATTAAAAGGCTGCCCGCTAATCCCTTCCATCAAAGTCTTGGTGACCATGGCCAGTCTGGTATGGATCCTAGCCTTCTTCGTAGGAAATACTATCATCCCCAAAAAGTAGAACATAAAGACGAAGACTCTTCTTTGGATATTCCCCATTGATGTGAGGGCGAATTCATATGGGTAAGTATGGTAGGACTTGCTATGACCATACCTCTCGTACAGATAGTCGAAAGGAATGTAGGAATCCTTCAAACAAGTCAGGTCTGGATTCTTCTTCAGTCCCATCATTTTGAGAAAACCTCTACCCTTGAGATTTTGCGGCATAAGCAAACCCGGAGTTTCCTAGGGGATACCGGCTAGACCTCTTATTTCCTCTAGCAATGCTGTCATTTCAAGGTCCCCGAAGCGGAACACAGATCTGTCAGCATCCCAGAATAAAGTTGAAGCCTCTATGATTTTATTGTCGGGTCGAATTTCCAAAAAAGAAGGCAAATTCCCCAAATACTTGTGGACGAGGGTCTGATCACTGGAGTGAAGGTCTTCCCACCAGCTTGACAACCTTGGGTGGATGTTGGTTACCATGCCGAATCTGGGGATTTTGGGCCTCAGTTTTTTGCAAAACAAAGTGTTAGACCCTTACCCCCGCCGGACTTGACTATTTAAATATCAACAATTGTCATAAGCATCATTTAGTTCTCCAAATAAATGCACAGACGTGGTAATGTCCGTTTGGATTCCAAGGAAACTCAGTAGACTTTGGACAAGGCTATCTTAAAGAGTCATTATGCGGATGACATAACTGACTCAACTAGGTTTGACAGTGATGCAAGCACAATTGAACAGAGTAAGGTTTCTATGGGGTGTTAGACCGGTACCCTTGAGCGGACAACTCAAGAGGAAAAGGCACGGAATCGTCGACTGCACCGGTGATCGACTGGTTTTACCGCAAATACGCCTTTGCCAAATTTAGGGGGTGATAATATCGGAATGGCACAAACACTCATTATAAGCGTTGCTGTGGTATTTTTTTTGGCACGAGTGGAATATGATGTTGAGGATGAAATTACAAGAATGAAACAAATTGTCATGCATTTGCACGTTCATAAAGTAATGATTACAATAATTGCTCATAATTACAACGGTATTGAAGGAAAGCGGTAAAGGAAAGCATTAAAAGAAAAGAAACAAAGAGCCAAGTCAGTTTCGTAGGAGAAAGATAAAGACATTAAGTAAAGCCAATAAAAAAAACAACAAAATCACAAATAACATGAAATGGTAAAAGCCTAAAAGAAAATCCCCAGCAGAGTCGCCATCCTGTCGCGCCCCCCTTTTTCTAAAGGCGAAATCGGGTTTATGACATTTTTGGTAGGACAACTCGTTCCGTCTTGGGAATTGAGTTTTGGAATTGAAGAATTGCCACCTAATGATTAAGTGCATTAGGACACTAAGAAGGGTTTGAGTTTGAAGAACCAGAGTTTGGGTAAGGGCTAAAAATTATCCCGAAGGGAAGGTGTTAGGCACCCCTCAGGATCCACTAGTGTGGTTCCCGGCCATGCTACAATTGTGACTTTAAACAACAAGTAAGCAAATAAGGGTCTCAAATAGAAGGGGCTTTCACGTAATGTTGCAGGCAAGTTGGGAGTTTAAAGAAGGTAGAGAAAGCAGAAATTTAAGAAAAATAATTTGAACAAATATAAACAAATAAGGGGGAAGGGGGTCCTAGGTTTATGAACAATATGGATCACCCCACACAACACCCGGTAACCATTTATACACGTGGTGTTATTGCGTGGTCATCATATCCATATCTACCCTTCCCACCCCGTTAAGGTATTAAAATGCGAAATAGTATCGTTACTTATTGCATGCTATTACCCGTCCCAATCCTATCAGTCTCGGAGGCATTGAGACTACTAATCCTAAAAGGGAGGGAATTGGGGGCTTTTCAGAGTTTTAGAAAAAGGATAAAAGTCTAGGCGACAAGCAAAAACACATAAACAGTTAGGGGAAAACAAATAGCAATTAAGGCTCAAACAAGCCTCCTCACTTAAAAGAGCAAATATAGCATGACTTCAAATACTGGTTTGGTCTGAATTATATAAAGCGAAGAGGAAGAGGAGGTTGCTGAGGCAGACTAGTTTGATATATGGCTCAGAGAGGAAGCTAGGATCAGGCTTGCTTATTGATTGTGTCATTGACTAGTTAAAGGGGCAAAATCAGTTTTTTATCAGTCATTACCACCTAAGGCTTGCCTAAGTGTTTGAGCGAGATCCTAATGGACATGATCTCTACTACTGATTCAGAAGTAGCACAAATAATGTGGAATTCTTATAGGCATAGTATCTAAATGCGTAAGACTGGTTTCAAACTTATAAGCATAGTGCTTATTTAAAACCTATGAGCAAGATATCTAGATGTAATTAAACATGCAGAATTGAACAATCATATATGCATGATTTCTATATGGGGGTGAATATGCAAAATAGACCTATAGGAAGGATCTCTAAACATGATTGAATACGCATAATTAAAGTAATCCTATAGGCAGGATCTTTAAACATGATTGGATATGCATAATTAAAGTAATCCTATAGGCAGGATCTCTAAACATGATTAAATATGCAGAATTAAAGTAATCCTATAGGCAGGATCTCTAAACATGATTGAATATGTCGAATTAAAGTAATCCTATAAGCAGGATCTCTAACCTTTGCATGCATAAATACCCGACCCTCTTCACTAGCCAGCCCTAGTGTTTATTACAAGGTTATTACAGACCCAATAATGAATTATATTAAATATAAAGAAAGAAAATTACAATCAGAAGAAGACAGATTCGTGTCTTCCTTTCTGAATTATGGACCAAAGCACTTCCGATGCCATTTGCTTCAAAGCCTTTCTCAAACTGAGTGTGTCAGAGTTCCCTAAGGGCCTCAAAGTGAAAGCCTAATTCGCACACAAAAATCAAAATTGCCAAGAAACCCCTAGATCCTAGGGTTTCGAATTGAATCAGACATAGAGGTGAGAAGGCAAGCCATTTGTTACAGAGTCTCAACAAAACAGATATGATAGCATGTTTGGATGATAAAAGAAGAAAAAATCATGAAGAATATATTCGAGAAAACTCGAAACTTAAACAAGTTCAGAAGAAGGAGATAATACAAACTTGAACACAAGTAGATAAAGCATGTAAGAACATGAACAGAGTCCAGTAATAAAATAACTTAATGGAAAACACGTATAGTGAAAGAGTAAAGAAAACATAGCAAAGAATAACAGGAGTAACATGCATAGTAGAAAAAGAAAAGGTAAAAGACAGTACATGTGTAATAAAGAGAAATCACACGAGCAGGGTATAGACAAACACATATAAAGCAAAGAAGAAGAAAAATCAGAAAGATTTTTTCCAAAAATCCTTTTAGAAACCCTAAAATCGAAGAGAATTGATTTTGAAAAGAAACTCTTAGGGAAAACACTTTAGATGGCAAGAAAAGCATAGATACAGTATGGATCTAAGCAAATAACGGTGAAAGAACCTCGAATAGCCTAGGGTTTCGGAGAAACCCTAGAAATGAGAAAGGCTTGGAAACAGGTCCTATTTGAGTCGGAGAGGTCAAGAATCAGGCTCCTGAGTCTTGAATATGCCGGAGCATGGCCGGAGGAGCCATGAAATCAAAGGTCTGAGAAGGTCTTAAAGAGAACCATCAAAGTCAGGCTTCACAGCCTTGAATAGCTTAGGTCTAATGGTAAGAAAGGGTGAGTACATACCATCCATGGCCTGAGACGCCATGGATTCCAATGGAAACACGGTGAAATAAGGTGGGAGACGATTAGGGTTCCGGGAGGGTTCGAGAGAGTTTGAGAGACGAAGGGGTTCAAAGGCGGCATCTCAGACGAAAATGAATTAGGTTAGGGGGGTTTGGAAATTAAAAAAGGAATGGGGGAATTATGGTCATTGATCAAAATGATCAACAGCCTGGATCAAAGGGGAGCCAGACGGTTTTTTGAATTGGGTCAAGGGTCGGGTAATTTAGGGATTGGGCTGGTCCGATTTGGGATTGAAATTGGGTAAATTTAAGGTTAAAATTGAAAGGTAAAAAAGGGGCTGTAATCGAAATAAATGAGGCTAAATGTTAAATAGCCAGTTTTTCCCTTTTTATTTTATAAAATAGCAAAATGATTCTACAAGTAAATTAAAAGTACTGAACTAATTAATAATATAT
>NW_017671933.1:201061-202853 GCF_001879085.1 Nicotiana attenuata | reverse complement strand
TTATATCCAATTGTACTTTCCCCATAGCATGTTTCCCTCCCTTTTAACTGTTTAGTTTCGCTATTTTCTTTCCTTTTTGTTGCATATTTGTATATAAACATTGTACAGGTCGGTTTGGTAGTCCTGTCTAGCCTCGTCACTACTTCGCCGGGGTTAGGCCAGGCACTTACCAGCACATGGGGTCGGTTGTGCTGATGCTACACTCTGTGCATTTCTTTGTGCACAGATCCAGGGGCAGCTTTCGGACAGCAGCAGTAGGATTCTTATCCGGGAGCTATCTTCAGTTCAGGGACTCTCGAGGTAGCCTAGCTGGCGTTCGCAAGCCGAAGTCCCTTTCCTTTACTTCAGTTTGTTTTCATTGTTCCAAAACAGACTTATGTATTTTTCTTCATTCAGACTTGGTTGTAGTATTCTATAGTAGTCCGTGAGCTAGTGACACCAGATTTTGGGTAGTGATGTGTTTCAAACTTCCGCACTTTTACATTATTTTGTTAACTTTAAGTCTTCCGCACTTACTTAATTGTCGTTAGAATATTATATTGTTGATGTTGATAGAGAATGCGTAATGTTTGGCTGGCCTAGCTCCGTTAGTAGGCGCCATCACGACGCTCGATTGTGGTGTAAATCCGGGTCGTGACAGAGGTGCTCCATGAGCCAGAGTTGGAGCAGTAAGTTACAACCCTCAAAGTTTTTGGCCCCTCGTTGACAGTTTTCCAGGGCTCGGTATATCTCAACAACGATCATAGGTACTATATTAAAAGGCTGCCCGCTAATTCCTTCCATCAAAGTCTTGGTGACCATGGCCAGTCTGGTATGGATCCTAGCCTTCTTCGTAGGAAATACTATCATCCCCAAAAAGTAGAACATAAAGACGAAGACTCTTCTTTGGATATTCCCCATTAATGTGAGGGCGAATTCATGTGGGTAAGTATGGTAGGACTTGCTATGACCATACCTCTCGTACAGATAGTCGAAAGGAATGTAGGAATCCTTCAAACAAGTCAGGTCTGGATTCTTCTTCAGTCCCATCATTTTGAGAAAACCTCTACCCTTGAGATTTTGCGGCATAAGCAAACCTGGAGTTTCCCAGGGGATACCAGCTAGACCTCTTATTTCCTCTAGCAATGCTGTCATTTCAAGGTCCCCGAAGCGGAACACAGATCTGTCAGCATCCCGAAATAAAGTTGAAGCCTCTATGATTTTATTGTCGGGTCGAATTTCCAAAAAAGAAGGCAAATTCCCCAAATACTTGTGGACGAGGGTCTGATCACTGGAGTGAAAGTCTTCCCACCAGCTTGACAACCTTGGGTGGATGGTTACCATGCCGAATCTGGGGATTTTGGGCCTCAGTTTTTTGCAAAACAAAGTGTTAGACCCTTACCCCCCGCCGGACTTGACTATTTAAATATCAACAATTGTCATAAGCAGCATTTAGTTCTCCAAATAAATGCACAGGCGTGGTAATGTCCGTTTGGATTCCAAGGAAACTCAGTGGACTTTGGACAAGGCTATCTTAAAGAGTCATTATGCGGATGACATAACTGACTCAACTAGGTTTGACAGTGATGCAAGCACAATTGAACAGAGTAAGGTTTCTATGGGGTGTTAGGCCGTCCGGGTAAGGGCTCGAAATACCTTGAGGGAAATGTGTTAGGCACCCCGTCTCGGTCCACAACGGTGGGTCCCGGCGAACTTATACTTACGAATTAGTCCTTTGAACAGTAGACAGTTTAAACACATATTTGAAAATAAGGGGGGGGGGGGGGTACGTCGTTGGGACAGTTATAGTAGA
>NW_017671933.1:177454-198342 GCF_001879085.1 Nicotiana attenuata | reverse complement strand
GGGTCGGGTAATTTAGGGATTGGGCTGGTCCGATTTGGGATTGAAATTGGGTAAATTTAAGGTTAAAATTGAAAGGTAAAAAAGGGGCTGTAATCGAAATAAATGAGGCTAAATGTTAAATAGCCAGTTTTTCCCTTTTTATTTTATAAAATAGCAAAATGATTCTACAAGTAAATTAAAAGTACTGAACTAATTAATAATATATCAATATTAATCCAAATATACTGGAAATAATTTTATAATTGTAAAAATGTTGTCAATCGTAAAATAGGCTATAATTGCAATTATATGTAATTTAGTTTTTAAAAATACCAAATAAATTTATTAAAATGTACAAAAATTACCTTAATTATATTTTGGCGTAAATATGAGAATACAAATAAATTATTTACTAAAATGATAATTTTGGGAACAACTATTGAATTTTTTACTGCAGAAATAGACAATAAATTGATTGAAAAAATCTTAAAAATTAGGAAAAAATACCAAAACTCTTGGGCATGCTTATATATGCATACACATGCTATTTTGGGAGTATTTTGAGTATAAAAAATACATAGGAAAAAAATTGGGTGTCAACGCTGTAAACGTGCATTCTACAATTTTGGTCCAGTTTTAGATCCTATAGGCATGATCTCTGCAATTTGATGCAGTTTTAGATCCTATAGGCATGATCTCTACAATTTGATCCAGTTTTAGATCCTATTGGCATGATCTCTACAATTTGGACAGAAAAGTATGTAAACAGGCATTTTGCACACGTATTGGATCACACCATTTCCTAGAGGCATGGTTTCTAGCAAAACAAAACATAACAGAACCAAGCATTAAGTCTATAGGCATGGTTGCCCTTATAGGATGATCAAACATAATAAGGTACCTATAGGCATGATTGCCAACACGTCACATATAATAGCACACTGTTAAACCGATAGACATGGTTTCTAACACGTCACATATAATAGCACATTGTTGAACCTATAGGCAGGATTTCTACCCAACTTTTATTGCAAAAATAAGAAACCTTTCCCAATTTCACTAACACCCTAAAATCGTTATTACAAAATAATTATTACAAAAACCTGAAATTAATGTAATGAATTACAAAGTGAGTAAACTATAGGGAGCCTACATCAGGCCCAAATACACCTGGACGGGCCAGGCCTTCAACTCACAATAGCTCCAAAACCCATGTTCATACAACATAACCAGTTGTGGAGTAATTCACCCATATATCAAGACTAAGCATATAGAACCCAAGTACCTAGTGTGTCATAGTTCCCAAGGGCTTCAAGAACCTAGGGCAGTGCTCACACTAGGGAGATTGATCAGAAACAGTTCAAGGGGAAAACTAGGGATCAAGTCCTAGTGTGTCAGAATTCACAGGGGTCTAACATGAACCCTGAGCAGTGCTCACATTAGGGAGGTAAAAGGACATAACCTAAGTAGCCTTGGATTTTAGCCAGCTAGGAATAAGAATTCAGAAGGGCCAGATAGTAGAGGAGTAGAATGAAATTAAGGGATCCACTAAAGGACGGAACGCATATTGAACATATACAAACCAAATAGTAGACATGCTTGAACCTGGGCAGACTTAATCAAGTTTTAGGGAATAAGTTCAGTCACATGCTAGCAAGACAAGTTATAAAGCAGATTCATAGTGATAACAGAGGATTCAGAGTAGACTAAGTGCAAAAACTAGTATCATAAGAAGGAATCACATTAATTAGCAATAGATTAGAGCATATTAAAAACTAATTAGGGCAGTTACTAGAGGTGTCATAATATAATGAGAACAAAGTCAAACAAGCCGCACTATAATGCACTCAGAAAGAGACTTGTTATCTTATTAAGGAAGACATTTGTACCTAGTTAACCAAACAACAGAAAGGTATGAGAGCATGTTTATAAGCCGGTTCACAACAAACTTAGCTTTGAGAGATGGTTATCAATGACATAGAATTTAGGCAGAATCTAACTAATCAACTCAAAATAAGTTTAAGCATATCTCAAACCACAACATAACAACATTTAGGATGGCATATGCTAATTGAGGTAACACATTAAACAGATAATCAGAATGAAACAGCAAAGGGTCTAATAACTCACCAGTTGAGATGAAACATGGAAGAAAGGGATCCAACAGTGTAGTGAATATCACCAAACAGAAGCAAGAGTTTGGAGATTTCTGGCCTTGGCTTTCAGCCTGCCAGGAATCAAAACACGGAACAAGATTATTCAAAAGAGTAGGAGCAAACAGCTTTTGTTATAGTAGTGAAAGATTTTCGAACTTCAAACTTAAAAACCTTAATCAAAGGGGAGTCGGGAGAGGTTTAAATAGTGCAGAAACTAAAAGCATAAACATGGAAAATAATCAATTCAGACACTAAAAAGGCAAGCACTTAAATCAGTCAAGAAAGAAGTAGAAACCCTAACTTTAGGTAAAAATACACAAAATCAACAGAAAATACAGGAAAAAAATCACATATCACATAAAATGAACATATACAAGAATTTATTCAAAGAAACACAGAGTTGAACCAGATTTGGTTTGATTAAAAAGATCTGAAACCCTAAATTAGGGTAAGTAAAAGAAATCGACAAAAATAGGCGGATTCTCGCATAATAGGGTGAATAATGACGAGATAATACTCAAAATCCAGGCTTGGACCAGTTTTGGTTCTAATCAAAAGAGGGTCTGAAAACCCTAACCTTAGGGTTAAGTACGAATTAGCAAGGTACGAGCAAGCGGGCTCACACGGTACAAAATAATGTGTGTGTACTTAATATCGTCCATGTTCAAAAGGTGAAGATCGATTAGGCTAGAATCAGAGTGGGATACTTGCCATGTTTAGGCAAATACTATGTTATTCTATAAAGAATCACCAAACAAAGGAAATATGCTGAAAAGATAAGTAAATGGGAGGAAAATACCATTAGGAACGGGATTAGGGTGGATTTTAGAGAGGCGGCGGGCTTAGGGTTTATGAGAGGAGAAGAGAAGAGACGGCGGGTTTAGGAAAATGGGGTTAGGTTTTGGGAGAAGGGGATATATGGAAAGTGAGGGGTCATTTATGAGCCGTTGATGGGATTTGAGCGGGCCTGGGTCAAGTTTAATTGAGTGGGTAAGGTTACTATGCTAGGTGTATTAGTCTTGGGTAATTGGGTTATGTTTGGGTAGCTTAGGTCCAAAATTAATTGTATTATTAGGGCCAGATTTTAAGTATCCAATTTCAATAAATAAATAATTTATAAAAATAATAAATAAATAAATAAAATATCATTTGTGCATAAAAATAATTTAAAATAACTATGTAATACTAAAAAAATATAAAAGGTTATTTTTTGCATAAATAATATAATCATAAGTACATATGGGCTATTATTGCAAAATATGCAATTTAGCCTTAAAATGCAAATGTAATTATAAAAATGCACTGAACAATATTTAAACATTATGTTGGTATAAATGATAAATTTAGATAATTAAATCATCATAAAAAATAATATAAAGAATAATTATTGGATATTTATATAATAAAATGCAAAAATAAATTGATTTAAAGCTTTTAAAAATTGTGAAAAATTATGAAAAATACTTGTGCATGCTTGTAAATCAAATGATGATGCATGTGCACTATTCTGAAAGTAATATATATATATATTTGGAAAATATGGGGCAAAATTGGCTATCAACAGCTGCCCTACTTTACCTGGGAAAGATGAAAGAATTGTTGGTTAAAGAAATGATGACCGATTTTGACCGAATGGGGTGTTTTAAAAAATATAGGCCGTACCCTGATCTCTGAGCTACCTACATGTCCCTGGTTTTACAGGAATCAGGCCATGTGTAGTTTTGGATCCAACGGTGAATGAAACCGATGGAATTGTTATAGGAATGGTCGTGTGTTTCAGAAAGGGTTCTTTTGAGTAGGATAGTATCGGATGAATTTATGTGAAGTCATAAATGTAAATTTGAGATGTTATGGATGTATCACAGGGCAGATACATGAACGTTCATAGGGTAAAAGCGAGTAATTGATGGGAGTCGGTTGCTTTTGAAATAACGGTAGGGTGTGAATGATGTGAGTGGAAATCGGAGCGAAGGTTGCTCCTGTTTGAAGAACGGTTACTTCCTGGATCACCTGCAAAAACTTAAAACACGATGCGCGCAAATATATATAGACTATTGCGGGAATTTAAATATGATGCAAATTTCCTTTGGACCATGAAGATTGTCTTCGGACGGTGAGGATGATGTCCTTAGACCATGACGTCCCGGGCCATGAATCATGTGATAAGGGATTTGCAGGCCATGAAATGATGTTCTCAGGCCATGAGAATGGTGCCTCTAAACCATGACGCCTTTGAATAATGATGTACAGTATTAAGAGATCCTCAAGCCATGACATGGTATCTTCCGGCTATGAGGATGATGCCTTCAGACCATGACGCCTTTGGATAATTTGGTGATGTTTCAGCCCATGAAATGCAAAGACATGTTTCTTGAGATGAAACAAGACAGATCTTAGTCCTGTGTAAGGTCGGGGGGGCAGAGCTTAGCCCCGAGAGAAGAGAATAATATAAGGTTTTGAACAGCGCAACAATAGCCCCGTAACTTCAGGAGAATTTATGGTTATGCAAGGAGAGACAATGCTTAGTCTCGTGCAAGGAAAGGCAGATCTTAGCCTTATGCAATTAGGGAGATAATGCTTAGCCTCATGCAAAATGGGAGACGATTCTTAGTCTCGTGCAAGGAAAGGCAGAGCTTAGCCTTATGCACTTGAGGAGGCAATGCTTAGCCTCATGCAAAATGGGCGACGATGCTTAGTCTCATGCAAAGAAAAGCATGGCTTAGCCTTATGCAATTGGGGAGGCAATGCTTAGCTTCATGCAAAATGGAAGGCAGTGTTTAGCCTTATGCAATTAGGGAGGCAGGGCTTAGCCTCACGCAAGAAGAGGAGACAATGCTTAGTCTCATGCAAATGAGGAGGCAGGGCTTAGCCTCAAAACATACCAATAAGTCCCAAATTATAATGCAGACTTGCTCGAGACCTCAAATCACATCAAACAACATCAAAACTACGAATCGCACATCAAATCGAACTTAATGAACTTACGAACTTTCAACTTCTATAACTTGCATCGAAATATATCAAATCCACCCGGAATGACGTTAAATTTTGCATGCAAGTCTTAAATCACATAAGGGACCTAATCCAAATCTCGGAAGCGCAATCCAAGCCCCATATCAATAAAGTCAACTCCCGGCCAAACCTCTTAACTTTCCAAAACTTCTACTTTGTAAATTTTGCCAAAATGCTCCAAATTATCCTACGACCCTCCAAATCTATATCCGGATGCATGCCTAAGTTCGAAATCATCATACAAAGCTATTGGAATCATCAAAATTCCACTTTGGGGTTGTCTACACAAAATTCAAACTCTGGACAACTCTTACTGTTTAATCTTCTAAAACAAGTATCCTTCTTCCAAATTGATTCTGAATCATCTGAAATACAAACTCGATCACATACGCTAGTCATAATACATAATATGAAGCTGCTAGAGACCTTTAGCCACTGAATTTTCAAAATGACCAGTCGGGTCCTTACAGTTGGTATACTGAATAGAACTTCATCATGGCTAAGTTATCACCCTTAATTTGTATAGCTGAACCATGCCTACTTAATATAAAACATTCATTGTCCTGAACTTCTATAATAACATTGTTAGTCTAATCCCATGTTGTTGATGCTCAACCATGTTTGTAATGTTGCAATTTGGTAAGAATATCTCATCTATGTATTTGAATGCTACCTCTTGAGGGTTCTGCAATCATACTTATTTTAAAGTAGACTTTACTTGTCCTTCATGCTCATGTATGTGCCTTCGTTATTACTAAACCTTGCTAAGAAAATTCCCTGAGGTTTATCGGCCCTGTTTGAGTATAACAATGTGCATTAACTACTAATAAACCTAGTGTGAATGAGAGATTCTTTATGGATCATGTCATCTTTTTAAATAAGGATCACTTTTATTTTCTTAAATATCCTTGTTAATACTATTTAGAGATTCTGAAATGGGCCGTTAATTCATATACCGAGTAAGAAGTTAAGATTTGATCTATGTGTGTGAATCTCTGTTGAGTTCGATAAACTCATGAAGTACTGCAGATTTAACTAATGACTCCGGAAAACTTGAATTGATTAGTGGAACCAATAAAGGTTGACACATATGTCTTCTCTGAATCACATAGTTTAGTGTATGAACTTCTAAAATGATTTGCTAGTGTTTTCCTCCTTTGTTTGCACATATAATTATTTTCTTTATGCATACTCGAACATGTTGAAAGTATTGATAGTGTACCATATACTTGTGTTTGGATTGTGGCTATAATAGTGATTGGTTGTCTTACACTCATGATACTATTCTATATAGTTGTTTTACATAAACTTTACGAATCGAAGATAAAGTGAAAAGAAAGGGAATTCCTTATATTCACATAGCGTATTTATAATGCCCACAAAGGACCTTACACAAAAACAAAACAAACGAACCTAATTTATTTCGGGGCCACATCCTCGGCAACCACATCTTTGGAATCCATATCCTCGGGAGCCGCTTCATCGGGAACCTCCTCCTCGGGGACTTCATCCTCATCTCCTCCGCTCTTGGAGCCAATAGCGGACTCTTCGTCATCAGAGAGCAAAGCGACAACCTCTTCCTCAAAAGATTTTGCTCTTTCAATATCAGCTGAGAGGTCAAAGCCACGAGCGTACACCTTCTCGGGAGTTTCTCTCTGAGTCTGTCGCCTGGCATGGTCGAGGGCACATGATAACTTAACCTCAGCCGCAATGGAGATCTCCTATGCCTGAGTGTTAGCAACTTCGACGTCAGCTTGGTACGAGGACACAAATGCCTCTACCTCAGATTTGGCCTTCGCAAGCTCAGTAGAAGATTTAGCTTTGAGCTCCTTGATTTTGCGACTCAGGGCCAAGATTTCCTCCTTTGTATTTTGAAGATGCCGTCCGATTGAATTCAGTTGTTCCCTAAGTATATCTTTCTCTGAGGCGAGACGATCCATGTATTGCTTCTACCTTAGGGTCTCGACCTCTTTCATCTTGAGCTCTTCTCGAAGCTGGTCCACCAGCTCGCCATTCTGCTGGGCCTGCAAAGTTGAAGTGTTAATCGCTAAATCAAATAAATGCATAACAGACCCTCAAAAGGCTATTTTACCTTTTCAATAAGCTCGGTTTGTTCTTGACGAGCCTTCGCCAACTCGACTCGGAGATCCCTGACCTCCTCCTCTTTCTGTACATAGAGGCGCTTGAGGCCATCCCTCTCTTCCACCAGCTTCTTGAGTTTGGCTTCACATCAGGAAAGCTCAGCCCGAGATTTGGAGAATGCTTGTCGGTGAAGGAATATGGCCTTCACATAAAGAAAATGAGTCAGACTTAGAAAAATGAGGATAAAACTCGAGCGTAATTGTGAAGACAAAATCTTACGTGTTTGATAAGCCTTCGGGCCTCATCGAAGATAAATGAGGCATCGTGATCGGGGCCATCTTCAACCCCCGCAAGACAATCTCGATAAAATATCGCTCCCTTCACGGGTCGTTCCCACGTCGGGAGTCCTCATGGCCTAGGCATCTCGGAATTTCCTTCGAAGAACACAGGGGCCGGCGGTGAGTCATCTACATTAATTATCCCAAGTGATTCACTTGGGATATTATCCTCTCTTTGGAGGTCCTCGGAATTTGGCTCTTCGAGCTCGCGCACCAAATGTCCCTCGGGACGATACGCGCTTTTACCATCTGATGGCTCAGGGACTCTACTCGAGCCCCCATCCGAAATTTCTTCAATTCGAGATTGAACCGCATCAGCTACCATCGGTTCAACAACCTTCAAAGCGTCAATGCTTCCCCTTTTCCGAGCTACCAATAGGCAATCGTCGTCTTCTCCCTCCTCATCATCATCTCGAAGGTGTTGGGCCGCTTCTGAAGATAGGACTATGGGATCGGCCTTAGGCTTTCGAGCCTTTCTTTTCTTTGGCTTCGGGGAACTTGCAGGTGACCCCCTTTTCCTTTTCTTTTCCTTGGTGGGCTTTGGAATTTCTTCTTCACCGGGCGGGGGCGCCCGCATAGCAACGACATCTCCAAGGCCTGCATAATGATAAATTGAGTATTCATTAAGAAACATAAATATCTGAACAAAGGAACTCACCATGGTTTTTAGCTTCCCATCGACCCTTGGCCAAGTCACGCCAACTGCATTACGCGTATGAAGAAGTGGAGGCCAGTTGCTGGACCCAACCTGTAAGGTCTAGGACCGCGCCAGGAAACCAAGAAACAGCTGCATCATCATAAATGGATTAGATCGAGAAAAAGGATGAGATTGATAGTGATTAGGGAAAGCAGAATATTAAGTCACCATCGATAAATCTGTGCTTACGTTTCATGTTGCACTCCTCGGGGAATGGCATCCTCTCAACAGGAATCAGATCGGAAGTCCTGATTCGGACAAATTGGGTGATCCATCCTCAATCCTTGCCCTCATCGATGCTGTAGAAAAGGACTTCAAAGATCAGTGATGTAGCTTTATCAGACCGCCTCAATAAAGACAAGGTTGTATAGCCTGATCAGGTGGTCGAGGGTAAAAGGTATCCCCTCGACCAGGCTCAAGAAATATCTGATTAAATTGACGATACGCTAGAAAGAAGGGTAGATCTGGCCAAGCTTCACCTGGTATTGTTTAAAAAAATCAAGTATCACTGGGTCTATGGAACCTAGAGCTGGATTTACGGGGCCCCGTATGAAAGGGTAGGTATACACGCTTATGTACCCTGCCTTATGGGTAGTGATGTCTTCTTCAGGTGAAGGGATCACAACATCTTTATTCTCCCAGTTGCAGTCCTTTTTTACTTGCTCAAGTTTATCTTCAGTTATCAAGCAGATGTATCGAGACATAGGCTCACATCGGCCTGGTATCAATGCAAGTTTATCAATTTTAAAATTGAAAGTTAGTTTTCACGGCCCGGGCATACACTCCTCGATACGAGGTGGCACCACCGTTCCACCTCTGGCCGGCCGAGTTGGTGAGGAAGCTTTTTCTTTCTGGGGAACATTTTTAGATGTTTTAGCCATTATGGTTTAGAAATTCAAGAGAAGGAGTTGATGCTGAAGTAAGAACAAATTAAGAGAAGGGTGAACTCACAGAAGTTGAAGGAGCTAATGAGATTTTAAGGATGCTTTGAGAAGTAAAGTTTGCAAAAATTGTTGAATTGGCCTATTTATAGAGGTCGTTTTAATGGTTTAAGGTCCAAATGGCCGATCATCAGTCGGATTCAATTAATGACCTTGGGAACTATGCGGAAGTGACTTTTCAATCACTTCAGCCGCTAACATCACAAGATTGACATCATGATCGAGGCGTCGGAGCATCGAAGATCAAATCGTTTCTTATCATCTCACTCTAAAAAATACAGGGACTATCTGTATACGGTCAAAATCAGGTTTGCCTGATTTCACGGGATCGAGGGGTCGCCTTAAGCTCGAGTTCAGGATGGATCGAGTTCGAGGTCGATGGACCAGGCTCGCACTCGAAGATAGAATACAAGGCCCAAGGTCGAAGTAAGCGATGAGTATCAAAGCCAAGTATGCTCAACCCTGAGATGGTGCCGTTAAGAGATTGTAATAGAATAAGCTAGATTCCTGCCACGTCCCTAACATTATGGTGTAAATTCCAGAATAGACTTGTACGAGATAGTACTAATCCGTACTAGGCAGTTATACAGCTGTACCAATAAGATTCTTTACTGTAAATAGAAATGTACCTTATTTAGGGTTCCCCTATTATATAAAAGGGACCCCAATCATTTGTAACCATCATCAAGCATTGGTAAAGAGCACCGGTGAGGAGGTGTGAGCGACTAGCTGTGGTAGGCACGAGGAGAGGTAGAGGGAGACCTAAGAAGTATTGGGGAGAGGTAATCAGGCAGATCATGGCACGACTTAGGATTACCGAGGACATGGCCCTTGACAGGGAATTATGGAGGTCGAGCATTAAGGTTGTAGGTTAGGGGGAAGTTGTAAATATATCTACAGCGCACTAGGGTGAGACTAGCCAGTTAGGAGTTAGTCTTAGGATGCTACTGATCAGCTACTAATGTAGGGCCTTATCTATTGGATATTAGTATACCTTCTATCTTTTTCGTATTTCCTATATTTCTTATATTGCTGTTATTTTATTATTTTATGTTATGTATTTTATGTTATTTTAATTAAAAGCCTATTGATAGTACTAATATATTGTCTTTTTTTGCTCTCTTGAGCCGAGGGTCTCCTGGAAATAGCCTCTCTACCCCTCGGGGTAGGGGTAAGGTCTGCGTACATATTACCCTCCCCAGACCCCACTTGTGGGATTATAATAGGATGTTGTTATTGTTGTATCAATCATTGGTAAAGAATATACTCACTTACTTTTTGGGTCATATTTCATCAGAATCGTCTCTTTACTTAAATGTTCTTGCTTTACTATTCTTAGCCAACCTCGAGGTCATATTAACTCGGTGTTGTGACTGTCTTATATTCTGGTTTGATTTTATCTATTGCCTTCATCCATACGTTTGTTTTCTTGATTATTAATTAGTATTGAACTAAATCACATATCTTTAAAACCATAAAATTTAATTATTACTCGTATTTTCGAGGTAAACATGTTGATTACCATCAATACTTTATCCGAAATGACTTCATCTTGCTATTCCCAATATCCACAAACACAATCAATAACTATGTTAAAGAGCAGAAAAATAGAACTTTAAAAAATTCAAATAATGAATCACAAGCAAAATTCAAACTTACTTCAGGTTTAGCACACTTGTAGAATCTCTTTACGGGGTTGTTTGGAGTCCTCGAAGTGAAGTTATTCGCAATCTCCCCACAATAACACCCTCCTTTCTCGATGTAACACTTGAACTAGATGTTGAACCAACTTTTAAAGTCTACCTTATAAAAAAAGAAGAACAAAAAAAAACTGAATTACAAGGTTTAACTTTTCATTTATGGAAGAGAGAGACAAAGCGCTTTTATTGCTGGAAAAAGACAAGTACAACAAGGTAGGGTTCACACGTTAATTGGGCGAAGAGCCTAATTTTTAGGGTAGGTGTATAGGGTTTGGGTCGGATAAGTAATAAAAACAACCGAATGAGTTTAGACATGCCACATAGTCCATCTGTTAAAATATGAATATATATGTTTAATAGTAAAACGGCAAAAGCATTATTGCGGGAATACTTTGGTTTGGGGTGTGTGTGTGCGCGGCGGAATTAATGACAGTAGAGGGATATATTAGAACTTCAAGAAGAAAGTGAAAAAAGGGGTTAAAAATACAATAAACGAGTATATTGATTTAATAACATCAGGGAGCTAGGTTATAAGTTTTGGGGGTTATAGTTTTACATCCAATCATCAGTTCGACCTACCATATTTACTATTTTTGGTGATATATAATTACTGTATTGACAATACTTCGTGATGATCAATATTTAATGTTAGTGAAGTTTTAAAGTGATGATGGTTTAATGTATTTAATTGTTGTCATATTCTTTCAAATGTCCAGGAAGTAAGTGGATTCTTTTTGAGACTTGGCCAATGCTATTTGCAGTTGGGTCAATTATTATTATGATTTTTGGACTTGTGTATATTGATGTGTGTGCCTTGGAAGACCTGGCCATTTATAGTTGAACTCATTCAGTTTACTCATACATGCCTGAACATTGAAAAATTAAAGTGTGCCAAAATTACCTAGTTTTTTACTGCAAATTTATGGTTAAGTTGAAATTGAAATGTTTGGATTTTAAGTGTGCGTTACTGCTCAATTTAAATGCTTAATTTTTGGTGTAATATAAAATTCACATTAACATGCCATATATGGAACTACAAGTGTTGAGGCATTACAATATGTTAAAAATAACGCAAAAACATTCATCATATTACAATCCAGCTAACCTACACAAAACATTCATGACAATCTAAATTTTACAACAATTTACTTCATCAAAAACTCACGACACTAGACAAAATGCAAAATTCATTTCATCAATAATGCCACATCAAATCCGACAAACAATGCAAATGAAATCATAATGGACATCTTCATCTGCATCACTTTCACTTCCATCTCCCTTGCTTTATTCACTTCAACATCATTTATAGCCTCTAAAAAATCAACCTTTTCCATCAATTTGTCCCTTTCAAGCTTGCATGCATTCGACAACATATTTAACGTCGTGATTTTGTAAATGGAAGCATCTAATTTAAACTTGAAAATGTTGATTACCACCAATATTTTAACCAAAATGACTTCGTCTTGCTATTCCCAATATCACAAACACAATCAATAACTATGTTAAAGAGCAAAAAATTAGAACTTTATTCAAGTAATGAATCACAAGCAAAATTCATACTTACTTCAGGTTTAGCACACTTCTCTTTCAGGGATTGTTTGGAGTCCTCGAAGTGAAGTTGTTCACAATCTCCCCAGAATAGCACCTCCTTCTCGATGTAACACTTGAACTAGATATTGAACTAACTTTTAAAGTCTACCTTATAAAAAAAGAAGAACAAAAAAACTGGATTACAAGGTTTAACTTTTAATTTATGGAAGAGAGAAACAAAGCTTTTATTGCTGGAATAAAAAATAAGTACAACAAGGTATGGTTCACACGTTAATTGGGCGCAGAGCCTAATTTTTAGGGTAGGTGTAAAGGGTTTGGATCAGATAAGTAATAAAAATAACTGAATGAGTTTAGATATGCCACGTAGTCCATCTGTTAAAATATGAATATATCTATACTATATTAAAAGCACGAAGGCCCTTAGCGAAATGTCGTTCGCCTTTTTTACCCTTTAAAAATTAATTTTACGCGGGACAAAATAGTAATTTAATTATTTTTCTAATATTTAGGAATAATTTTAATTCATTCCCTAATATTTAGGACTTCAAAATTAATTAAAGATTGTGTACTAAATCCTTCCTTATTTGAGCTATGTAATATAATATATACTATGTAAAAAAAAAAATAGCTTCGGAAAAACACAATATTTTGTACGCTTCGTCTGCATTACCTTTGATGGAACACTTTCAATTCCTAAAGTTATATTAGGAAAAGTATGAGCACTTTCGAATCCTTTTAGCAATAGGAGTCTTTTTTTTAAACATTAGCCAATTAAATTTCCTATAAATATTTTAGGCAAAAGTTTCGTTAAGTATTCATATATATTTTAGGTTATACAGAAGCTATTTATTATAAAAGTCGAGTTATTCTCGGAATCGAATATTATACTATGTTATAATATATGTCCTCTATAACANAAAAAAAAAAAACATGTACCAAAATTTTTATCTTAGATAATATATTGTATTGCACGGCCAGAAAATAGTAAATCTTATTCATCTTTTACCCTTAAAAAAATAACTTTTACAATGGACAAATTTGTAACTTTGGTTAATTTCCTAATGTTTAGGATTTTGAAATCAATTAAAATTTTGAATATTAAATCTTTCCCTATTAAAATAGGTAGGAAGTACTAATATTTAAGAATTTAAAATCAATAAATATTTTACCTTATATAAATTGTACTAATAGACAATACATCCTTTGTGCAATACGTATAAAATCAAGATGAGAATGATGGTGACTTCAATTAATTACTAATTAAAAATTTAAAAAACTGAGACATAAAATCACATATTTTAAATTAAACTTATTTAATACAGTAACTTCTAAGTAAAGTTATTTCAATGCAGAATAATTAAATAAGTATTTTAAATATTCTTATTTAATCATATAAAGTAATTAATTCATGTTCAATTAAGCACCCAAAATAATTATTCAATATCATATTTAAGTGTAAAAGATTATACAAGCCTAAATTCATCTTATCTATACTACATTAAAAGCATGAAGCCCCTATCGAAATATCGTTCGCGTTTTTATTCTTTAAAAATTAATTTCATACCAGACAAAATAGTCATTTAATTATTTTTCGAATATTTAGGACTTCAAAATCAACTAAAATTTTATTTAATAAGAAGATCCTAATATTTAGGTCTTCAAATTCAATTAAAATTTATATTACTTTTTTTTCTTATTTGACCAGTTTTTATAATTATCCTTTTGGAGTTTAGTACGTGGCCATTAAAGTTTTTTTAATTCTTAGCCTCTAAGGTATATAATAGTATTTTTTTTTTCTCCAAATTGCTAATAATTGATTGCCTAAAATATGGAACATCTGTCAGCAATGTATGTTTGCTTTTTCCTGTTAAATTTTTAAGAGTTTTGATTTAATCTTAACTTTAAATTTCTAGAAGTCTGAACTAATATTGTGTTAATTTAGAAATAAATTAAGCTACCGTCATACTATGTGAATGTGCGACTATAGTTAATATTTTAAACCTAAGTTAAACTAATGTACTTGGAACTCTTGAAATAATTATAAATTTGTCATCCCCCAACCCCTCATCCCTCGATAATTTTGAAAAATTGACCTCAACATTGTGAACTCTTGAAATTTTAAAATTATTGTTAGCAGAGTGCAATCGGAGTGAGTTTAGGATGGTATTGACTATTATTTGGCATTGGATGAACGTGCAAAGAAGTAAATTTTGACTTAAATCAATAAGAATTTAGGCAACTTTTTATACACAAGAAGAGGTTCATTTGCCTATAATTTTGATTAACTTTGAATGAAGAACTATTTTTTGTATAATGATATTATGAACGTAAAGTTTACAAAGAGATGATGGATGAGATATAACAACATAGCATATTTGTATCTAATATAATAAAATATTTATAGTTATAAATACTATAGAATTAATTACACTAAATTCACTCGGAAAATATTGAATTCAGCTATATGTTATATCAATGTAGTAATATCTTTTTCATCATTTGAACATATATTGCATTTAGTTTTACCTCCATTGCTATTTTTAATAATTTGTATACCTTTTATATTGATTAACGTAATGTACACGTGCAACGCACGTATATTAAAACTAGTATATTTAATAGTAAGACGGCAAAAACATTATGCGGGAATACTTTGGTTTGGGGTCACGGGTGTGCCGGGATTTAATGAAAGTAGAGGGATATATTAGAACTCAAGAAGAAAGCGAAAAAAGAGGTTAAAAATACAATAAACGAGTATATTGATTTAATAACGTCAGGGAGCAAGGTTAACTTGGAACCGCTTTTACATCTATTCCGCTCCTTCCTCTCGTTGCAAAGTGCAAAATCAATGGAACGCCTGGAAAGCCTGGAAAAGTTGAGGAAGGAATTGGCGCGGTGGGGCGATGAACCGTTCTTTTTTCAGAAGGACAACTATATTAAGGTCTCCTATCGCCTTTTTCGGGGTTATGGAGATTCGTTTATGGTGATTTGCGAGAAAATACAGGAGCGGATGCAGTATGCTTCTCTCTCTCACTTTCTTCTTCAGAATTGTCCGCTTTAACTTTTCTTAAATCTTTGAACGAATCTATGATACTCTTGATTTTTGTGTTAGTTTTTTTTTTCTTTCTTTTCTGTTATTTTTGTCTTCTCCTTTGGCTTTTTTGCTCTGTAATTTTCTTAGGTTTTGTCTATTATATGGTTATAATAATGGGATTTTAATTATTCTTGTCACATCACCTTAACGATTATAGACCCATTTGTAAATTTAACTTAAACCACTCCCAGGAAAGAAAACAATGAAAAATTTCACAAATATATAATTGCATATCTTACTCAAAAATTGGTGAGATGATGTCCTCTGTTTTCTTCTTCTAGCGTGTATGAGTTCCAAAATTATAAGGAGATGACTAGTGTGAGGATCTTTATTTGCTAATTCTCAACACTGATTATATATTCCTTCAGGAGTTCTCTTTGGAGAATGACTCTACCACCCTTGGGTGGTGCGAAACCATACAGATTTGACGATTTGAAAGATATGATTGAAAACTTTGACTGGGATATTCTAAAGACTACGTACGGGAGATTTTACGAAGGTGTCATTCGCGATGACAAAGGCGTAAAAGTGCAAGAAGTTACTATCAAGACATGGGATTTCTTTTGTCCAAGACAGAAGTACTATGCTGACCATCCATACACATTTTGTGTATGTTACCATCGTTATATTGGATCCCATTTCTCTTTCTCTACCCTTCTCTCTCTCTATATGAGCATTTGTGGCTAAACTATTTGGAAAATTTGCAGAATGAGCTTGAAATACTGACGGGTGAAGACCTGCATCCCAATTTGATAAGATAAAGGGGTTCTGCTTCCAGGAAGCACTTGCTGTTGTGTATGATGAAAAACCAACTATGTTTTTGTCGGTGTTGCTTCATTTTGGTATTAGAGCTACTCAAGAAAGCTATAGTTTGTTACTAAATAAATTTACTACTTCTGTATGCTCTTGATGGGTCATTTGTACCTTTGGCAGGCACTGAGTTTCGGTTGCGTGGTAGAATAAAAGTGGCTACTCAACTTGCGTTAGTTTTGTTGGCGCTATCTTCTAGTGTGTAAGTGGGCCTAATATATGTGTAAACCTTTTGTAGTAGCTGAGAATTTCATTGTGGCGCTATTTTCCTTTCTCTCATCATTTACTTCCGACTTATCTATGTGATTGTATGATATATTCTATGGTCATTGGTCATGTTTTGGGAAACTGTTCATTTGAAAGCATCCAGACTTTAACTTTTGGCTCCTGGGTACTTATTCATAGTGTCTTTCAGTTTCATTTGTAAATTTTCCGTGATTCGAGATCTTCCGCTTAGGTTCCTTCTCCAAGCATTCTATAACAATTTTCCGAGACTTTCTGTTCCCCAGAAAACCAAAGGAAGTGTTATTTCATCCTTTAATTTATCCTTTCACATCTTTAATTTTTAGCTTGGGTGAAATCTGGACTTTCATGTACCACAATTACTCATAATGTTGATGAAATTCTTTGTTCACATGTTCTTAAATTTGAAGTAGGAGTGATTTCTTTATATTGCAATAATATGGTTGAGTTGTCAGAGGCAACGAATAGGAATCTGTCAATTCTGAAGGTGATATTAGAGATATCTCCTTTGGCTCAAGTGATAGTTGCATTCAACTAAGAAGGTTTTTTTATGTGTGTGTGTGTGAATGGGAAATTAGTTTCAGGTTCTCTGGAATGTGCCGTTGAGACTTAAAGGGAAGTTCTACAAGGTAGTGGTTAGACCGACTATGTTGTATAGGACAGAGTAAAAACAAATTAATAAATTAATAAATAAAACAAATTAATATCTTAGTAAAAACTGTACAAAAAAATAAACATAAAATAACAAATAACTCTTACCCATCACCCTCAGGGACTATGATGATCCTGCCATACTGATCATAATGCACCTCCTCGTTAGCAGCAGTAGCAGCATCAGCATCATCGTCCGAAACATGTGTATCAGAGGCATGTATGGAAGGAGTAGGGGGGTCAGAGCTACTATCCCGCAAACGAAGGCCTCCAATAGGTGGAGTCGCTGATGAAGATAGATGTGATCCCTGTGACTGCGACATAGCTGCATGGATCGCAAGTGGCTGTGATACTGACTGCTGTGACCCGACTGGCTGTGATGCTAATGGCTGTGATACCATGTGGCTGTGACATGGATCGATGCGATCCATGTGATGCTGCTGGGTGGGATCCACGTGGTAGTGAGGCAGGTGGACTGTATGTCGGACGCACAGTCCGATGGCCCTGTGAAGAAACACCCAGGGTCTGCACGAAGGTGTAGGGCTGGTGATGCTGTGGCAGCTCAGTATAGCCATGGGGTAGAGGCTGTGGCATAGTGATAGGCAAATCAGAAGAGGGTGGAAAAGATTGATGAGTAGTATCTTCTACCCTCTTCTTTTACTTCCTAGCCTTATCTCGACCCCGAGAACCACTACCTTCATTGTTACCTCAACCCTTGCCTGTCATCTGCATAATATAATACATATTTAGATTGAAACATATAAGGAAACTATCTATAAACGAGAGTTATCGAAGAAACCAACTTTTTAAAGCTCATCGACGTATTCTTCCTCGTCAGAGAATTCTTCTTCCTCACTAGTTTGAGCTTTATCAGTTGATTCTTCTTCCTCGTTTTCTATAATTCTTACATCATTTATATCAACTTCTTCCAATATGTGTTCAGGATGTTCCAAATCATTTTCTAAAAGTTCGTCCACTATTTGGTGAACACTGGAGATATCATTTTGATATGCAACATCTAACACATTTTCGACTTCGACCCTACCTACAAGCTTAGTTTTGATTACAACCCACCAATCGGACTTATTCTGCCTCAGGAGCATAATACACTTGCCTAATATTATGTGCAATTATGAAAGGATCATAGCGATTATACTCCCTCGTATGATTAACCTCAATTATGTTGTATTGATTGTGTACTCTCGTACCTCTTGTTGGATTTTGGTCAAACCACTTGCATCTAAAGAGAATAATTTTCTTAAATGGCCAACCTGAATATTCTAGTTCTATTATTTCTTTGAGCACACCATAATAATCAATATCTCCAACTTGGTTGCCATCACCACCTTGAACCCACACCCCACTGTTGTTGCTTTTTTTATTTTTAGAGCAACCCTCTGTATGAAACTTATAACCATTCAAACGTACTTGAAATATGTTGTGACCTCAACACCAGGTCCCCAAGATATATCTTTCAAAAATTGATTTACATCATTATTTGGATCATTTACCTACATATTGTTAACAAAATTCATAAGTTAGCATAACTTCCAAACATTGTTTACCTACATAGTGTTAGAATATTTTAAGGATATACTTACAAATTGTTTGAACCACTTATCAAATGCCGTATATATAGCATCTTAGCCAAATTGACCCACGAAGTGACTGTGACACATCAAATATTTTGAGTAGTTGCATTGAGATGTAATCACAGTAAATTTTATATTTTGATAACTATTAAATCAATACTTACTTGAGAAATGGTACTACTTCGGGACAATTTAGCAACACATGAAGTGTAGCTGACTTGAACTCCATATCACTCAAATTTCTCTTTCTACCATCCTTAGAACATCGGCCTGGTTGATTGAATATGGACATAGGCGGATATAATGGATCATTCGTAAGGGCAACCGTGTACCTGTTGGGCCTATTCCTAGCACATGGCACATTATTCATTCTTCTAAACTCATGACCCTCAGGCAAGAATTGACGATAACAATCAAACCATGATTGCTTTCGGCCATAAAGTGAACGCTTTACTATTTTTCATGCAGTAAGGACAAGCTAGCTTCCCAGCATTCATCTACCCAGACAACATTCCATACGCAGGAAAATCATTAATTGTCCACATTAAATTAGCACGCAAATTGAAATTCTGCTTGGTTGATATGTCATATGTTTCAACACCATCGTACCACAATTGTTTTAGCTCATCAATCAAAGGTTGCAAATATACATCTATCAAACTTTTCGGATTACGTGGACCGGGGATAATACAATTTAAGAATATATATGGACTAGTCATGCACAACTCGGGTGGTAGATTATAAGGTGTAAGAAAGACAGGCCAACACGAATACGGTGTCGCAGATACAGAAAAAGGCGTGAAGCCATCCGCACACAGACCTAACCGAATGTTCCTTGGTTCACTAGCAAAATCTGGATATGTCCTATCAAAGTGCTTCCAAGCTTCTCCATCTGAAGGATGGCACATAACACCAGGTGGTCTTCTATTTTCAAAGTGCCATCTCATATGAGGAGCAGAACTCATCGACGCATATAACCTCTTTAGCCTAGGTATAAGAGGTAAATAATGCATCGCCTTGATAGCGACCATCTTCCCGCTGGAAAGCCTCTTGAAACGAGGCTTTCCGCAAAATTTACAAATGCTTAAATTTGCATCATCTTTATAATATAACATGCAACCATCTTCACAACAATCAATTCTCATTGACGAAAGTCCTAACTTAGAAACTAATCTCTTTGCCTTGTAGAAATCACCAGGTAATTTGATTTCCTCGCCAACTAGTTCACGCATAAGGTCAATGACAGAGTCCATGGCTCCTTGAGAAATATTCCAATCAGATTTCATACTTAGTAATCTAACTGCAACAGACAACTCAGAGTGCGGACGACCTTCACATAGTGGACGACTAGCTTCCTCTAACTGTTCATAAAAACGTTTTGCTTCATCATTAGGAGTTTGTTCAACATTTTCGTTGGGCTCACCCCCAAAGTGCATTCCAAAAGCATTCGCAACCATATCATGAATTCTGGAATCACTATTTCTATTCTCCCTCGATCTACTACATTCACCAAGAACCATGTTATGAAATATCCCATCGCTACCATCCATCTCTCCATGATAAGTCCACACAAAGTAATTCGCTATAAACCCCTTCCTATAAAGATGAACCTTAACTTCCTCCGGTTTTCCAAACTTCATACAGTCGCACTTAACACAAGGGCACCTAATTACTCCTTCTTTTATGTATGGCGGAAGTGACATTGCATGTCTAATAAAGTCCTCAACCCCTTCTACAAAATCCTCCCGCAATCCCCGCGGATTAGGATAATTCCTATTGTACATCCAAGAACGATGTTCCATCTATTTAAATAAAGCAAGAACAAATTAAATAGTTAATACATTAATAAACTCCTCCCTTTAAATCTTTTTTCTTATCTTATAAATGTATAATTCATAGTTTAAAGCATGAATTTAGGTACTCTTATTTAGGTATTGCTCCTCTTCTAAGACAATGAATTGTATCTTTTCACAATTGAACTCAATATAAGTAAAAAGCTAATAGGCAAAAAAAACAACCCTAATACTAAATAGTAAAAA
>NW_017671933.1:160538-177448 GCF_001879085.1 Nicotiana attenuata | reverse complement strand
AAGCATCCAGACTTTTACTTTTGGCTCCTGGGTACTTATTCATAGTGTCTTTCAGTTTCATTTGTAAATTTTCCGTGATTCGAGATCTTCCGCTTAGGTTCCTTCTCCAAGCATTCTATCACAATTTTCCGAGACTTTCTGTTCCCCAGAAAACCAAAGGAAGTGTTATTTCATCCTTTAATTTATCCTTTCACATCTTTAATTTTTAGCTTGGGTGAAATCTGGACTTTCATGTACCACAATTACTCATAATGTTGATGAAATCCTTTGTTCACATGTTCTTAAATTTGAAGTAGGTGTGATTTCTTTATATTGCAATAATATGGTTGAGTTGTCAGAGGCGACGAATAGGAATCTGTCAATTCTGAAGGTGATATTAGAGATATCTCCTTTGGCTCAAGTGATAGTTGCATTCAACTAAGAAGGTTTTTTTTTTTTGTGTGTGTGTGTGTGTGAATGGGAAATTAGTTTCAGGTTCTCTGGAATGTGCCGTTGAGACTTAAAGGGAAGTTCTACAAGGTAGTGGTTAGACCGACTATGTTGTATAGGACAGAGTGCTGGCCAGTTAAGAACTCCCATGTCCAGCAGATGAAAGTAGCGGAGATAAGGATGTTGAGATGGATGTGTGACACGCGAGGTTAGATAGAATTATGATTGAAGTTATTAGGGACAAGGTGAGAGTGGCCCCTATGGAGGAAAAGATGCGAGAGGCGAGACTGAAATGGTTCGGGCATGTTAAAGAGGAGAAACACAGATGCCCTGGTCAGGAGGTGTGAGAGGTTGGCCTTGGGGGGTAAGAGGAAGGCTAGAGGTAGGCCGAAAAAAGTCTTGGAGATAGGTGATCAGGCGGGAAATGGTGCAGCTTGATCTTACTGAGTACATTACCCTTGACAGGAGGGTGTGGAGGTTGAGAATTAGGGTAGAAAGTTAGTATGTAGTTGAGCGTTTCCTTTGTCTTTGTTAGTTCAATAGTATTAGTGTTAGTATGGTATCCTTTTTACCCTTAGTTTGCTATTTCCACATATCTTGTATTGTCAGTACTTGCCATTAGTATCCCTTTAGTTTGATATCATTATATATCTTAGCACTGTTCTTACTTGTGATAAGTACTTCTTTCATCTTCCCCTTTGTTATCTTGGATTTAGTTCTTCTAAATATCTTGTATTGTTATTACTTTCTATTGGTGCTTCTTACATTTCTCTTTAGCCGAGGATCTTCCGGAAACAGCCTCTCTGCCCTTCCAGGGTAGGGGTAAGGTTGCGTACATCCTGCCCTCCCCAGACCTCAGTTGTGAGAATTCACTGGGATGTTTTTGTTGTTGTTCTCTGGATAATCAGAGAATTCTAGCATCGATATTGTTACTCTGTTGTTGTTCCTTCTCTCTGCAGCAAACCTTTTGATATTAAAGTCACCACACACGCCACCTGGACCAGCGCATATACCCCTGATTGCGACCATTCGTTTGCTGTCTTCTGTTGTCAGTTTTCATGGATAAGCTTCTGACTGTTTGCTGAGGCGCATGACAACGTACTCACGACAGTGTTTCCCTCTCTTCCTGAAGCATTAGGAGATTGAGAGTGGTTTTCATGACTGGTCCAAGAGGTGATATAAGAGTCCCAGTCAAGAGAGGTCCTACCTATACTAGGGCCACTTATTTCCATTATCTTGGCCATATTAATCTGTGTTCAGGTTTCCGTCAAACTCGCAGGTGGAAACTCTTTGAATCATCAGTGTCTATCTCTATTCAATTGCCTCAGTGATGGGATGTACAAATAACTGTTATTCATTCATGTTGTGGTATCAAGAGTGTTAAAATTACCTTAAATATATGCTAAATCTTGAGTTGAGATCATCTGACCGTTGATATGATTTTTATGTGTTAAATCGTTCTTTTTTATTGTTTAATAAGTACCTGACTTTACATTACTATGGCTTCTGATCCATGAAGGTGGTGTTCAGCCTTTAAAAGCTGATGTATACATGTTTGGTGTTCTACTTGTGGAGTTGTTTGCCAAAATCAAAAAGATTCCCACTCCACACTACTGCTGGATTCAGGAGCAGCTCCAAGGTGGAAAAAAGTCGATAGTGGATAAATCACTTCTCCAAGATAATGATGATGATGATGAGCTGTTGGCTAATAGCATCACGACTATAGCAGCGAAATGTCTGGAAAGGGATCCAGATGCACGCACAGGTATGAAGAATGTCTCTGTAGAATTGTCCAACTTGTTAGATGGAGCAAGGAGGGAGCGAGGGACTAAGAGGAAAGCGGGGAGTTGAGTTTAAAGTCTAGTTGCACCGTCGAGGTTGCTGTTCGAAGCCTTGTTCGCGGTTGAGTTTATTATTATTAAAGATGATTAGCAGGGGCTTTTCTGTTCTTCTGGTTATTTTGGTGATGCTTGTTGGAAAACTAAGCTGTAAAAAGCCACCTAAAAATGGATTTGGATATATTATGAAGTTATGACGTTCTGGTTTTACATGTCAGTTCATTTCCTGAGTTGTATCTGAATTTTTGTCCCACTCAATCCATTTCTTTGTGTTAAAACCCTACTCTCTGAATCTCAAGCATGTAAAATTCAATATTTTGAGCTAATCGTGGATTCTTGGTTTTCTTGGTGTTGAAGTGGTGTTATACTAAATTGGTAAGACAAGTTTCGATAGTAAAATTCTGCCTGATTGTGTTACTCTTAGTTACAAGTTAAGGAGTTTACGGTAATACATTAAGTTAACAAATATTTTTGTCCTTTTGGTTGACGTCTCAATTTAAGTATGTATTGTGGGCATTAGATTAAAAGAAAAAATGTGTTTCATTTTCAAAATGAATATCGTTTTTAAATCTCTGTTCAAATATCCCTCACCCTAGCTAGCAAAATATTAAAGGCTTGGAAAATATTTTTGTTGGCTTAAACTCTCTTGCAACTTGTTAGTTTGGTTAGTTGCTTAGTTTGGTAGACAAAGAAGAACATCTCTGGAGCTGTTTAATTTAGGAATCTTTTATTAGGCTTCATTTGTATGCACTTGATGGAGGTCTAATCTTAATCATCCAAATTTTAGACACTAAGTGCGTTATGTTTTTAAAGTCTAATCTTAATCATTAAGAGTATTTTTTTTACTTAACAATCACTTAATGGGTCTGAATAAGTCTGTATGATTAAGATCTATAATAAAGACTTAATTTCATTAAGATGCTATCATATACATCCATTACTAGTTGTCGCCAAACCATCCTCAACCAGAGCCGCCGCCACCCCCACCACCCCCACCATTATCATCCTCAACCATAACCACACACTCCGCACCACCCTCAACCAGAGCCGCCACCACTACCCCCACCCACCACCCCCACCACCATCATCCTCAACCATAACTACACACTCACCTACCTCAACAATCACAACCAATCACCCTATCACCTTCAATACCTTAGCCGACACTGCCCACCATTATAAACTACTACCACCCACCATCACCTTCATCAATTACAACCTCAATTACCATCATTACCAACCATTATTAATTATCACCACCCACTATCATCCTCAATTATAATCGTTATCGCTACCAATTACCACTAGCTACTACCCAGAACCATCACCATTAACCAAAATTACCACCAACCACCGCCTCTAGTCGACACTCACAAGCATCTTCGTTAGTCATCACCTCCACCGACTATAATACTAATATATATATATANTATATATATATGAGCTATATTCGATACGGTATTACCTAATACACTTATACTTAGTGCATAATATAGCGTAAGTACATATATATATATATATATATATATATATATATATATATATATATATATATGTGTGTGTGTGTGTGTGTGTGTGTGTGTGTGTGTGTGTGTATATTCATATGTTTAAAAAACAAACAGTGTTTGTTAGCATAATGGACATGATTGCAGAGTATCTTCATTATTATATTCTCGATATGGTGAATATATGGGATATTATTAGCGATATTCTGCATTTAGTGTAGAATATTGTGTAGCATTAGTTGTTGAATATAGGAGGAATATATTGTAGGATTTACATTTAGTAGAGGATATTTTACTTCCTTTCATCTCTTATTTCTCTTGTGTATAAATACCAATATATTTGATGTGTTTGAATCAATTAATTGAGATAGTCATTCTTCAGTTTCTTTCATACTTTCTTTGTTCTTGTCTAGTCACACGTGTATAATAACATTCCCACCTTGTCTTGCCACATGAGCAAACCCATATATATAGCTCGCTTTGTCACGCAGCATGTGCATATATCAATACTAACAATAGCACAAAAGAAGCCTCGTGCAACACAATAACAATCGCACGGTAGAAAGAGGTAAACAACAGGGGCGCTCCAAGATACTATCTCGTAGCCCCAAAAGTAAATGTGCAACAGGGGCGCTCTCGAGGTACCGCCTCGTAGTCCCAAATGTAAATATGCAATAGGGGCGCTCTCGAGGTATGATGAGTGGTGATTTTACCACTCATTTTAGTCTCTTTTCTTTAGTTTTTGTGTCCTTTAATTATAAAATGAGGTGATTTATGGTATTCATTGATAGATTTTCAGGTAAATGATACCATGGAAAGAGTTGAAGTCAATTGAAGCGGAATTGAGCAAAAAGAGTAACAAAATTACAAAATCCTTCAGTGATTCCGCACCTGCGGAATATTGTACGCATCTGCTTTATCGCATCTGCGAAAGGAGAGGCCGCATCTGCGAGAATTGGCTACAAGGCACTGGTACCGCATCTCCGGTCAATCATCTGCTCCTGTGGTCACGCAGCTGCGAGTATAGGTCCACATCTGCGAAGACGGGAATTTTACACTGGCCTCGCACTTGTGATTGGTAGTCCGCTTTTGCGGAGCCACACCTACGAGGATTGTTTCGCATGTGCGGTCAACGGGCTTCAGGTCTGCGTAATTTTGGAAAATCACACTTTCTCCAATCCAAACCCACAAATACATGACCTAGCTTATTGGAAACATATCTTTGGCTTATTTTCAGTCCCTAAGACTAGAGAGAATAAGTTTGGAAGCTAGGAGTTTTGCACATACACTTGGGTTTTGAAGATTTTAAGATTTTTGTTAAAAATTTCTTACTCATTTCTTCATTTCCTTGCTTTGTGTTGAATATCTAAGTGTGTCGCATTTATTCCAACATTTGAATCTTGTTTATGGAAATATTCATAATTAAAGCGTGAATTAAATATCTTGTTGTGCTTATGTATTGAATGATTTTTGATCTTTTATGAAGTGAGTTATTTTTTCCTTTAATTATTCTTGTTCTTTAATGTTTCCCAAGGGATTAGCTAACCCTAGGACTCGCCCATTAACTTCGAATTAATTTTGGGAAAGATTATTTGGGGTTGGAAAAGATTAATTAACAAGCACTTGAGACTTTAACCCTCATTTTATAGATTCTACCTAGGGATAGGATTGAACTATTTGTAGCCATATCAGGGTGTGCTTAATCTCGTAATTGATTAGAGATAATTCAATTAGGAAGTCTTTTTAGTCTTTGCAAGAAGCTAATATAGAATTATTACCCCTGACTAATTAACATAAACTCGCTCATATTTGTAAAATCGTGAAATACATTGGATCTTTGCTTGAGTGTAATTCCCCGTGTATCCATATTGTAGCCATTGATCATTTTACTTCCTTTCTAGGTTAATTTGCATTTTTGCATTTAGTTATAAATATTTTCAAAAACCAATTCTAAGTGTTTGGCATTGCATAACTAGTGATAATTCTCTTACATTCCTAATCGCCTACATATTATTCTCTATGGGATTCGACCCTGACTCATAGTTGGGTAAGTTATATTGCATGCGACTGTGTCCATTTACTTTATGGTAGTGGATTTGGACGTCATCAAAATTGGCGTCGTTGCCGGGGAACAATGTGGCATAATTTAGGTTGTTTGAGAAATGTGCGTAAGTGCTTTGGTCCAAACTTGTGAATATTTGTGTTATTAACTTTTTTACCTTGGTCTATTTTTCTTGTTTGTTTTCTTAGTTTTTGAAAAAAATGGTATCATATAATGAAAACTGGTCAGATGGTAGTTGTTCATACTTTGATGACCCTTTTCCTTATTGTGGAGGACCACATTCGTGGCAAAATTATTTAAATTCTGCTGGGGGCGGATTGTACGCACAATCTCAAACCCATGAGTGGAGTATTTGTGATAAGTGTGGTCATCAAAATGGTCATTGAGAGTATTGTGCTTATTTGTCCTTCCCTTCCCCAAGCCCCCGCTATGATGATTCTACTTTTTGTGATGAAATTTATAAGGATATGGAGTTGGAAGAAATTGAGCATGGTCAAAATGGAGAGTTCAAGCTCATATTAGAATGCCTAATTGAAGGAGGAAACAAAGGGCAAAGTGCCTTGGAGGAGCTTTTGGAAAATAGTCTCCAAAATGACTTGGCGCTTGAAAGGTTGCATTCACAAATGGAAGAAATGCTTGAAGCTTTAGAGGTCCAAGAAGCCTTGGAAGTAAATGATAGCCAAGAACCTTCCTTATATCTGGAAGCCTAAAATCCTTCCTTGGCACTTGACCAAAACCAAGAAGAACTCTCAAATGCTCAAAATGAGAAAATGATGCTCATGTTGGAAGCCATTTTTGAAAATGAGGAGAAACATAACTTTGCACTCAAGGACTTGAAGCAAGTCTTTACTCAAAATGATGAGAACATCCGCATCTTGGAAGGTCAAATGAAAATATCGGTTGAGACTCATTATGCCCACCAACTTGAGAGTGTGGAAAGAAGTCAAGAAAAGTCTGATTTCAAGGAAGAAAGCGAGCTTTATTTTGAGGAATCAAGAATTGGACATCTGCCAACCGACTCCATGCTTGTTAGTGATGCCAAAAAAATATGGATTTAGAGTCAGCAGGTGTAAATAAAAATTTGGTTGAGACTGAATCTAGTCCGGGGAAAAATGAGGATGTTAAAATCAGGGAAGAATTGCAATTTGAAGGTTTGATGTCACATTCCAAACATTTTTCAACATTGTGGTGATATTGGAATTGAACTACTCGAGTCAATGAGGATTGCGAGGAGGAAAGACAAATTCCATACATCTTACGATTTGAGGGAACAAGAAGGCAAAATGACATCCCTTATATGAAAGTCAAGAAATGCAAAATGAAGAAATTGAAGTTTGGCTTGATCATCAACTTACCAACCCCCCACTGCTCGTGGTCACAAGCTTGATTCCAAGTTAGGTGCCCAGTTCATATCGTCCAAATAGTGAGAAAAGTGGTAAAGTTGATCCATGTCATGCCACGATGTTAAATGCGGCGCTTGGTGGGAGGCAACCCATCGTTTTCAATTTCTTTTTTTGTCATTTTTGAATTTTTTTTTGTTTAGAATAGCTTAGAATATTATTTTTGACTAATCAGCCAAGTTTCAGATTTTTTGGAGTTGAATTAAGGAGTTTGGGATGTTGGAACAACCCAAAGCAGTAGCTCCCCGAAATTGGACTGCTGAACCCTGGTGTAACCGCACCTGCGGAAAATTAATGCATGTGCGCGTCCGCAGAAGTGCTACCTTAACCGCAGGTGCAGAAAATCGGGCAAGTTTAATTAATTGAGCCCTCATTTCATCAGGTATTCTCTCAACGTTTTCCCCCAAAACCCAAACTTCCCCATCTCTCACATGCTCAAATCCTTCACTGCTCTTGATTTCTACTACTCTCAAGCACCAGACCACACAGGTACCATGTTTCTCATCTACTCCTCTCTTCTGCTTCTTTTTTTTCCTCTTCATCTCAATCACAGTCACATTTTCATTTTTTTATGTTTATTGTCACTATTTGGTTTAGAAGTTTTAGGAGTGAGAGAGAATGGTTGAGAGTCGGTTTGTGTGTGCTGCTAGTAAAGAAGAAAAACTTGTTGGGAAATCTAAGAACCCAAATTTGTGTAAAAAAAAAGCATAAATTCTCACTACTTGTCATGTACTTGACAAATTATCCAAAAGAAAATTATATTCTAAGTACCACAAAATTAGTATTAAGAGATTCATAGATTCTTGTATTGCACTAATTTAGAAGTCTTGAGTATAAATTAGGTGCCAAAATCATGTTCAAGAATTGAAAAGAGTTGAAAAATTCTGGGTGTTTGAACCCTTGGATGAACACCGCAGAAGCAGAACGCAGATACGGCCTCGCACCTGCTTTGACTGTTCCGCAGGTGTGATTTTTGGCAAACTGCAGAAGCGGAGGAAAACCCGTAGAAGCGGGACCGCACCTGTGATGGTTCTTTCGCAGGTGCGGAAACTGGACAGTTTCTGCAATTCCAGTAGCTTTGCAACTGGAGCTTCCCGGGCCCATTCAAATTGATTCTTTGGCCTAATTGCATTCTTTTAAATTTCTTAAAATAATTCTACTGCCCGAATAACATTGTTTTGATTTTGTGAAGGTACTTTGGGCTAAAATGGATCCGAACATGAACGAAAATGCTCTGCTTCATCATGAAATCGAGGAGGAAGCTAAGGAACCATTTGATAATTCACGCTTCATTTATGCTAATTATCATCACCGGTATTATGACAATCTTATCACAAAGAAAATTGTGCTTGAAAAAGGGATCACTGAGGATAAATTGGCCGAGCGGCTCCCAGAATTCTATGGCCGTCTCCAAACCTCCGGATGGTCATGCTTCATTCCTACTCCATGCAAAGCCAATGAGGAGCGGGTACATGAATTTTATGCGAATCTTAAGCGCACAAATTTCAAGGATCCACAACTCACCATTAGAGGCAAAACAGTGAGGTTCGGGATTGAGCAGATTAATGACATACTCGGGATTCCTAACCATCCACCTGAGCCAGTGCAAGAAAAAGATCATTGAGACAACGGAGAATGACTTGTCTGTAAACTCTATCCTGCAAGCATGAGAGCAAAATAGGCCAACAAGAGAAAGGGTTTGAAGTCGATCGACTTCACAGCTGAAGCCAAAATGTGGCTCTACATCCTCTGCAACAAGGTGTCACCCTGTGGAAATATTTTAGATGTCTCCTACATCAGGGCCTTGATCATTGCATGCATTCTAGATGGTATTCCTGTGAATGTTGGTCACTATATATTGACGGAGCTGAGAGAGTATTTGTTAGATGACAACGCAAGGTTGATGTTCCCTTCACTGATCACAGAGTTGTACATGCGGGCAGAGGTTGAGGTGCATAGAAAGGATCATTGGTTGCCAGCCGACAAACCATTTCGTCGTTTGAGAGTAACAGGTGAGGGTAGTGCAAGAAGAGGAAAGTAACCACTACTTTTGCCAAACCAGAGTCATCCTCACAAGAAGCTGCACCTGAGGGACCATTTGGGATGCTAAATTCCCAACTTGCGTCCATTCATGACATAGTATCACAGCTCCCTAGTGGGCCCTTATCCTCCCAGCCTATGCCCACATACTTCACCAGGGATGACATGAAGACCTACTTAGATGCACAGAAAAAGCAAGCAGAGTCTTAGGAGAAAATAGCAGCATCTCTTGGCATACTTGAGACAGCCTATGGCAACTTGGTCAAGGCACATGTAGGTCTTCAGTCAGACTTCCAAAAGGAGAAGGTGAAGAATAAGAAGAAGGGAAAGTTCATGATCAAAATTTGGAGATGCATCAAGGCCATCTTCAAATGGGGGAAGCCAAACATGAAGATACCAGTTGAGGACAACGATGATAGCAAAGAGTATTCTTTCATGTTAGATGCTGCCGGTGATGATGCTGATGATACAAATGATGATGAGGCTGCTAGTTCTTCACTACAGTGATTAGCCTTCCTCCCGCAGTCTGCTAGTCTGATGCAGACCTCAGGAAGACCCTCAAACTACTTGTATTTTATTTTTATATTTTGCAGCGAGGACACTGCAATGTATGTAGTTGGGGGTGGCTTTAGGGAGTATACTTTGTTGATACATTGATACTTGACTTATACCCTTGCCGGGTTTATTCTGTTGTATGGATATTGTGTGCCCTTGCCGGGCTTGTTTGTTATTGCTTATCATCTGCTCTTGCCGAGCATAGTTGTGAGTAGTTATTTATGTAAAGATTAGTCACTGTTGTTGTTCTATTTTATTTTTTCTTTCTTCCTTTATTTATTCTTTAGTAGTTTTTAGTTTATGTTAATTTTGCTCCTTTTACTGCTTTTGTTAATTATTTTCTTTAGTAGTTTTCATTATTTTATTTTTATTTCTTTAGTAGTATTTCCTTGGGTTTTCTTTATGCTACGGTTCTTTCCCGAGGAATATTTTTGTGTTGAACCGGGTGACTTTTCCCTATGATAGATGGCGTGACGACTTTCTTAAGGAAATTAGTCTTGTTTTGTTATGTGGAGACTTTTGGATTATTTGGTACTAGTAGAATTAGTCTCTTGTATGTGAAACATGAGTTAAGAATACCCCTCCAAATTTTGGTTGTAAATCGAAAAAGTAATTTGCATGGGGAAGAATAATTATTGTGATAACTTTTTGACTCTTTTGATGACTCTTTGCCCACTAGTTAGCATGATATTGCTCTAGATGCTCTTATAAAGAAGTAAAATTGATTTGTCTTGATTGGTTCATGTGCCATGAGTGTTAGTTTTTGCTATAATTAATTTTTGTGTTTACTTTTATCATCTAGAACTTGCCCGGTTGGTCTTTCAATGCTAATGTTAGTTATGTTTGGTTGGAGGGATGACCTTAGACATTCTTTGTGGTCTTTAAAAAAGCCTCTTTAGCCTTTCAAAACTACCATTACATAAATAGTATCACTGGTTTACCTCATTTGAGCCTTTAACATTCTTTGGACACCTCATTACAAACCTTTACCCTTTTGTGAAATAATTCCCTTTTTTGAACATGTCCCTCATTGAATATTGAGAATAAGGCTAAAAGCCTAAGTTACAGGTGTTGGTGTCAAGTTGGAAATTGGTAAGGTTGTACATTAAGTGTAGAAACATATACCTCATAGTTGTTCATATGAAATCAAAAGAAAATAGTTATATAACAAAATGTATATATAAATGTCTTGAAAAAATTAGAGAGGTACTTTAAGGTGGTTCTATGTTGGTAACTACATGCCAATAAGTGCTTTATGGTTTAAAAAGATGTGAGTAGTGTTCAAGGAGGGTGTAGTCACTTATATCCCAAATAACTATCCGATCCTTTCCCTAAACCTACATTACAAGCATAAAAAGTCCTTATGGGATCTCAAATCGAATGCTCTTGAATAGGTCGCGAATTAAAATAAGGGCAAGCTTATGGTATGATTATTTGTAACACTTGAAATTCTTTGTTGAGAGTGAGTGTCTTTGTGCATTTGTCCCTTGTCTTATTATTGTAAATATGGTGATTTTCGGACTTTCTTTCTTGTGAGGGCACATGAATCAGGATGGATTGGTGACATTGATGTATCCGGAAGTGAGTAAATTAGGCATATGTAATAGACTAAAGCTTTTGAGTCACTTCTTGAGGCTTATTGTTGTCACTTGATTTTTTGAAATTCCTTTGCATTTCTTGAAGTTGTTTTTAAATGAGGGAGTTATTTGGATAAGACTCACATGCTAGAACCTAATTATTAGTACCAACCCAAATCCATAAATATGGTGTTTACTTGGAGAATGTGATTTATAAATAATAGCAATACTACTTGTGCGTTAAATGGTAGAACCTCATTGAATTATTGGGTTTGATTTGCTTGAGGACAAGCAAAAGCTTTAAGTTGGGGGTGTTGATGATTAGTGATGTTACCACTCATTATAGTCGCTTTTCTTTAGTTTTTGTGTCCTTTAATTATAAAATGAGGTGATTTATGGTATGTATTGCTAGATTTTTAGGTAAATGATGCCATGGATAGATTTGAAGTCAATTGAAGAGGAATTGGGCAAAAAGAGTAACAAAAGTACAAAATCCTTCGGTGATTCCGCACCTGCGGAATATTATATGCATCTGCATTATTGCATCTGCGAAGGGAGAGGCTGCATCTGCGAGAATTGGCTACTAGGCACTAGGACCGCATTTGCGATCAATTATCCGCGCATGCGGTCACGCAAAGCGAGTATAGATCCGCATCTGCGGAGACAAGAATTTTATGCTGGCCTCGCACCTGCGGTTAGTAGTCCGCTTTTGTGGATCTGCACATGTGAAGATTGTTCCACGTGTGCGGTCAACGGGCTTCAGGTCTGGGTAATTTTAGAAAATCACACTTTCTCCAATTATAACCTACAAATACATGACCTAGCCTATTGGGAACACATCTTTGGCTTATTTTCAGTCCCTAAGACTAGAGAGAACAAGTTTGGAAGCTAGGGTTTTTGCACATACACTTGGTTTTAAAGATTTGAAGATTTCGGTTAAGATTTTCTTACTCATTTGTACTCACTTCATTTCCTTGATTTGTATTAAATATCTAAGTATTTAGTATTTATTCCAACACTTGAATATTGTTTATGGAAATATTCATAGTTAAAGTGTGGATTAAATATCCTGTTGTGCTTATGTATTGTATGATTTTTTTACCTTTTATGAAGTGAGTTATTGTTTCTTCAATTATTCTTGTTCTTTAAAGTTTCCAAAGGGATTAGCTAACCCTAGGACTCGCCCATTAACTTCAAATTTTTTTTGGGAAAGATTATTTGGGGTTGGGAAAGATTAATTAACAAGAACATGAGGCTTTAACCCTCATTTTATAGATTCTACCTAGGGATAAGATTGAACTACTTGTAGCCATATCCGAGTGTGATTAATCTCGTAATTGATTTAGGGATAATTCAATTGGGAAGTTTTGTTAGTCTTTGGAAGAAGCTAATATAGAATTATTACCCGTGGCTAATTAACATAAACTCGCTCATATTTGTAAAATCATGAAATACATTGGATCGTTACTTGAGTGTAATTCCCCGTGTATCCATACATGTAGCCATTGATTATTTTACTTGCTTTCTAGGTTAGTTTATATTTTTGAATTTAGTTATAAACATTTTCAAAAACCAATTCTAAGTGTTTGGCATTGCATAATAAGTGATAATTCTCTTACATTCCTAATCACCTACATATTGTTCTTTGTGGGATTCGACCCTAGCTCATAGTTTGATAAATTATATTGCATGCGACCGTGTCCATTTACTTTTTAGTAGTGGATTTGGATGTCATCAAGGTACCACCTCGTAGGCCCAAAAGTAAATATGCAACAGGGGCGCTCCCGAGGTACTGCCTCATAGTCCCAAAAGTAGATGTGCAACAATGACAAATGTCGTGCCCCTTTTTCTTGCGTAATCAGATTTCGACACGTGAAGACTCTTTTAAGGAAGGGTTTTAAAAGAGATAGTCGCCACCTAACGGATTAAGGTGCGTTAGGGAACCTATTTGTAAATAACTTTGTTTGACCAGTTTGCATCACCAAAGATCGGACAAGGGCTCGAAATTACCTCGAAGAGAAGGTGTTAGGCACTCTTCGTGGTCCACAACTGTGGGCCCCGGCCGAACTCAGTTATATGAATTAGTCTATAGGAAAGGAAGCAATTTGGACAAATGAAATAAACGATTTATTTTAAATAGAAAAAGGGGGGGTGTCCTAAGTTTTTTAGCCTAAAGGATCACCCCGTGCAACATAAATAATACTTCGTAACTCCCTCGACATGGGGTGTTACTCATAATATTAAGCGGGCACAGACTCTCATCTTCTGGTACCCAATTACTATCTTTAAGTTGTTTACCTGAAGCGCACTAGTCAATTTTAAGTCATGCCCTATGCGTGCACTACCCGTCCCATGCCTATGGTCTAGGAGGAATTTGGACCTCTATTTCATGGTGGTTCTAGACCTTAACTTAGGTTGCTCAATAGGAAAAAATACTAAGCGACAGACAAAACAGTTAGGACTTTCAAATAGGAACAAGTATAGGCTCAAGTTTGCCTCCGCATTTCGACATCAAATGCACGCCAAATTCGTTATGATTGATAGATTTTGTTAATTTCAGAATCCTATAGGCAGGATATCTATGTGATATTGAATGAACAAACAAACAATCATGTACAAAATCAATTTTCTTAATGCGTTAAGTAGAACCTACATAGGTTTGCCTACTGATTTTAGCATAATACGATTAAGCCTATTAGCATGGTATCTAGGTGTGTTATGCGATAGTAGACAATGGAAAGTCACAGAAACAGATCCAGAATTATTTGTTTGAATCCTATAGGCATGTTTTCTAGTGAGGGTAACAGCACAGTATTTGGAATCTCGGGCAAAACTAATAATTAAACAAATTTAGGATTGTATGTCGTGCCTCTTTTTTTCTAAAGGCGAAATCGGGTTTATGATATTTTTGGCAGGACAACTCGTTCCCTTTTGGGAATTGGATTTTGGAATTGAAGAGTCGCCACTTAATGATTAAGTGCATTAGGACACTAAGAAGGGTTTGAGTTTGAAGAACTAGAGTTTGGGTAAGGGCTATAATTATCCCGAAGAGAAGGCACCCCTCAGGATCCACTAGTGTGGTTCCCGGCCATGCTACAATTGTGACTTTAAACAACAAGTAAGCAAATAAGGGTCTCAAATAGAAGGGGCTTTCACGTAATGTTGCAAGCAAGTTGGGAGTTTGAAGAAGGTAGAGAAAGCAGAAATTTAAGAAAAATAATTTGAACAAATATAAACAAATAAGGGAGAAGGGGGTACTAGGTTTATGAACAATATGGATCAGCCCACACAATACCCGGTAACCACTTATACATGTGGTGTTATTGCGTGGTCATCATATCCATACCTACCCTTTCCACCCCGTTAAGGTATTAAAACGCGGAATAGTATCGTTACTTATTGCATGCTATTACCCGTCCCAATCCTATCAATCCCGGAGGCATTGAGACTACTAATCCTAAAAGGGAGGGAATTGGGGGCTTTTTAGAGTTTTAAAAAAAGGATAAAACTCTAGGCGACAAGCAAAAATACATAAACAGTCAGGGGGAAACAAATAGCAATTAAGGCTGAAACAAGCTTCCTCACTTAAAAGAGCAAATATAGCATGACTTCAAATACTGGTTTGGTCTGAATTAAATAAAGTGAAGAGGAAGAGGAGGTTCCTGAGGCAGACTAGTTTGATATATGGCTCAGTGAGGAAGCTAGGATCAGGCTTGCTTATTGATTGTGTCAATTACTAGTTAATGAGGCGAAATCAGTTTTTTATCAGTCATTACCACCTAAGGCTTGATGTTTGAGCGAAATCCTAATGGACATGATATCTACTACTGATTCAGAAGTAGCACAAATAATGCAGAATTCTTATAGGTATAGTATCTAAATGCGTAAGACTGGTTTCAAACTTATAAGCATAGTGCTTATTTAAGACCTATGAGCAGGATATCGAGATGTAATTAAACATGCAGAATTGAACAATCTCTTATAGGCATAGTATCTAAATGCGTAAGACTGGTTTCAAACTTATAAGCATAGTGCTTATTTAAGACCTATGAGCAGGATATCTAGATATAATTAAACATGCAGAATTGAACAATCCTATATGCATGATTTCTATATGGGGGTGAATATGCAAAATAGACCTATAGGCAGGATCTCTAAACATGATTGGATATGCAGAATTAAAGTAATCCTATAGGCAGGATCTCTAAACATGATTGAATACGCAGAATTAAAGTAATCCTATAGGCAGGATCTCTAAACATGATTGGATATGCAGAATTAAAGTAATCCTATAGGCAGGATCTCTAAACATGATTGAATATGCCGAATTAAAGTAATCCTATAGGCAGGATCTCTAAATATGATTGAATATGCCGAATTAAAGTAATCCTATAGGCAGGATCTCTAACCTTTGCATGCATAAATACCCAACCCTTTTAACTAGCCAGCCCCAATGTTTATTACAAGGTTATTACAGACCCAATAATGAATTACATTAAAAGTAAAGAAAGAAAATTACAATCAGAAGAAGACAGATTCATGTCTGAGTTATGGACCAAACCACTTCCGATGCCATTTGCTTCAAAGCCTTTCTCAAACTTCAGTGTGTCAGAGTTCCCTAAGGGCCTCAAAAGGGCTCAGGGCAATGCTTATATCCCAAACACATTATAGAATTGGATTATAGTGCAGTGTGGAAATGCCAGCCCTCAGATGTCCAAGTTTAGAGGGAACTCAAGGTCCCAAAGCAAGGCTCATAAGAGAGGGGCAGAACTTAAGAGTCTAAGAATAAGTGTAAGTGCATAGAGGGGGGAATCAGGGAGAGCCATGGCAGGCTGATGGTCATGCCCAGCAATTGGGAATGCTAGCACACCCCTGACTAGCCTGTTAGCCAAATAAAGGAGTTAGGATCCATTGTGGATCAGGTTATGGCCTGGGTGTTAATTAGGATACTGCCAGGACAAGACCTTAACTCAAGCACATAGAAGGGGGTAGGGGCAGGGATTCATAGTAGAAACAAGTGCAGAGAAAGCACACAATTAACATAAATCATTGAACATGAGCAGTTGTGAAGACCCGACCCGTCGTCACGTGAGTTACCGCCCTGTTTTCCCCTTATTGTGTTGCTTCATGTTTCAATATCGGTATTAGAGTTGATCGGGTGTAATTGAATTGGTTTTGGTTGAAAATAAGGCACATAGCNAAAAAGCGACCAAAGTTGGTCGCTTTTAGGCTAAAAAGCTACCAAAAAGCGAACAAACGGACCTGGTAGTTATATTGATGGTCTCTTTTATTTAGGGACCAAAGTTGGTCGCTAATTAGCGACCAACTTTGGTCTCTAAGCTAAATGGACCAAATATTCCGGATATTGACTATAGAGACCAACTTTGGTCGATTTATTAATTTAATAATATAAATTTGGCGACCAAAGTTGGTCTCTAAATATAAAATACTTTTTTTATTTATTTATTATTAATCATTAAGAAGCGACCAACTTTGGTCTCTAA
>NW_017671933.1:155066-156161 GCF_001879085.1 Nicotiana attenuata | reverse complement strand
CTAGAAATTATAGTGAAAAGCTTGTCATTCTTGTATAGCCATGCATGGTGTGGCGTCTCATGCTCATAAGATAAATAGTGACGCAACACTGCGGTCAAAGCTTCTAGAGTTCAGTTCCATGACCCAAATGCAGGACCCTCCATTATTACGGCTTGAGAATGAGGCATATTCAAATTTGCCTCTCATTTTTCAAAATCTTGTGCAAGATAAACCTATGGTTTTGAAGATTCTGAAGTGGAAATTTACCTCGTCAACCTTTGTAGCGAGGTCTTACACTTCTATATTGAAATTGCACGTTCAAGACAAATGTCTGAGTCATCTCTTGGTGCACAACTTCGTTGGTTTATCCCCCTTGGCTCTGGTAGAAGGAGAGAGTTGGCTGCACGTGGTCCTAGGCAATATGTAGTTTAGGAGATGCGTCATTTGAGAAAAACCAATACGTTTTAATCGGGTGAGTTTGGGTAGATGGACCTAACCAAGGTTAAAATTAAGTGGGGCATGGGTTAACTCGGACCAATAACGACATGACACGTGAAAATGTGGGTGTTATAAATATTAAAATAAAAATAAAAATTGAGCCTTTAGTCAATAATGGCATGGATGGGCCAAATGTGTAACGGCAGTGGCATGAAATGAGCATTTTTTTAACGGATGGCATGGATAGACCATTTCTGAAAGTTGAGTGGCATTTTTAGGCCTTTTCCGTACAAATTAAGTGACCAAATAGTATTTTAAAACAATTTGAAATATACATCCATTTGAAATTGTACATGGTTCACCGAATATCTTTCCATGGTTAGTAAAAATCAGAACACAATCGCATTTTGATATCTTTTTAGCATGTGTAATGTTTGAAATTTGCACCTGAAGTTACACTACTAGAAATCCGCCTAAAAGCGACCGCAAAAAGCGACCAAAGTTGGTCGCTTTTAGGCTAAAAAGCTACCAAAAAGCGAACAAACGGACCTGGTAGTTATATTGATGGTCTCTTTTATTTAGGGACCAAAGTTGGTCGCTAATTAGCGACCAACTTTGGTCTCTAAGCTAAATGGACCAAATATTCCGGATATTGACTATAGAGACCAACTTTGGTCG
>NW_017671933.1:147879-150663 GCF_001879085.1 Nicotiana attenuata | reverse complement strand
GGTGGAACTTCAATAACTTTACTGAAGTTCTGGACCCTCTCCCAAATTTCATCACCTGAAAGTATCGGAGGTGGATAATCATATTCCAGTTTATTCTTTTTGAAAGCATTTTTCATTCTTCTAAACTCATGACCCTCAGGCAAGAATTGACGATGACAATCAAACCATGATTGCTTTCGGCCATGTTTCAAAGTGAACGCTTTACTATTTTCCATGCAGTAAGGACAAGCTAGCTTCCCAGCAGTCATCCACCCAGACAACATTCCATACGCAGGAAAATCATTAATTGTCCACATTAAATTAGCACACAAATTGAAATTCTGCTTGGTTGATATGTCATATGTTTCAACACCATCGTACCACAATTGTTTTAGCTCATCAATCAAAGGTTGCAAATATACATCTATCAAAATTTTCGGATTATGTGGACCGGGGATAATACAATTTAAGAATATATATGGACTAGTCATGCACAACTCGGGTGGTAGATTATAAGGTGTAAGAAAGACAGGCCAACATGAATACGGTATCGCAGATACAGAAAAAGGCGTGAAGCCATCCGCCCGCAGACCTAACCGAATGTTCCTTGGTTCACTAGCAAAATCTGGATATGTCCTATCAAAGTGCTTCCAAGCTTCTCCATCTGAAGGATGGCACATAACATCAGGTGGTCTTCTATTTTTAAAGTGCCATCTCATATGAGGAGCAGAACTCATCGACGCATATAACCTCTTTAGCCTAGGTATAAGAGGTAAATAATGTATCGCCTTGATAGCGACCATCTTCCCGCTGGAAAGCCTCTTGAAACGAGGCTTTCCGCAAAATTTACAAATGCTTAAATTTGCATCATCTTTATAATATAACATGCAACCATCTTCACAACAATCAATTCTCATTGACGAAAGTCCTAACTTAGAAACTAATCTCTTTGCCTTATAGAAATCACCAGGTAATTCGATTTCCTCGCCAACTAGTTCACGCATAAGGTCAATGACAGAGTCCATGGCTCCTTGAGAAATATTCCAATCAGATTTCATACTTAGTAATCTAACTGCAACAGACAACTCAGAGTGCGGACGACCTTTACGTAGTGGACGACTAGCTTCCTCTAACTGTTCATAAAAACGTTTTGCTTCATCATTAGGAGTTTGTTCAACATTTTCGTTGGGCTCACCCCCAAAGTGCATTCCAAAAGCATTCGCAACCATATCATGAATTCTGGAATCACTATTTCTATTCTCCCTCGATCTACTACTTTCACCAAGAACCATGTTATGAAACATCCCATCGCTACCATCCATCTCTCCATGATAAGACCACACAAAGTAATTCGCTATAAACCCCTTCATATAAAGATGAACCTTAACTTCCTCCGGTTTTCCAAACTTCATACAGTCGCACTTAACACAAGGGCACCTAATTACTCCTTCTTTTATGTATGGCGGAAGTGACATTGCATGTCTAATAAAGTCCTGAACCCCTTCTACAAAATCCTCCCGCAATCCCCGCCGATTAGGATAATTCCTATTGTACATCCAAGAACGATGTTCCATCTATTTAAATAAAGCAAGAACAAATTAAATAGTTAATACATTAATAAACTCCTCCCTTTAAATCTTTTTCTTATCTTATAAATGTATACTTCATAGTTTAAAGCATGAATTTAGGTACTCTTATTTAGGTATTGCTCCTCTTCTAAGACAATGAATTGTATCTTTTCACAATTGAACTCAATATAAGTAAAAAGCTAATAGGCAAAAAACAACCCTAATACTAAATAGTAAAAAGTTCATATTACCTGTTCATATTAGCTAATAGTAAAAAGTTCATATTATCTAATGTAGTTCAAACAAACAACCCTAATGCAAAAAGTTCATATTACCTAATGTAGTTCAAACTAACAACCCTAATACTAAATAGGCAAAAACTCTAACAAATTACATAAAATTATATAGAAAAATTTAAAAATTAAAAAGCTAATAGGTAGATTACTAACCTTGGTAGATTAAAAGGAGGCTAAAATCAGTGGGGGCGGCGGAACAATGGTGGCGGCGGTGACAGTGGTGGTGGCGGACAGTGGTGGTGGCGGTATAACAGTGGTGGCGGCGGCGGTGACAGTGGTGGCAACGGGTGGAAGGATTGATTTGTGTAAGGGAAATAGAGAAGGGGAGGAGAAATAATTGAGAGAGAAGTTGGGAAATTTGTGTGAGAGAAAATAAGATTTTGGGAGGGGAAACCCGATTTTGAGTTCTGCAATTAAAAAAAGCGACCAAAGTTGGTCGCTATTTTGGTAGCTATATAAGTATTGACTGGTTTGACCAAAATAGCGACCAACGTTGGTCGCCTTTCTTGACCGTTTGACCAAAAAGCGACCAACTTTGGTCGCTATATTTGAAAATAAGTAAATAAAATAACCCTAATTTTTTTCCTGTTTTATATATACATACATACATACATATATATATATATATATATATATATATATATATATATATATATATATATATAAGCTAGATTCGATATAATATTAGCTAATAGACTTATACTTAGTGCATAATATAGCGTAAGTATATATATATATATATATATATATATATATATATATATATATAGCTTAAATTGAATTAAAATCCTAAATATTCGATACGGTATTACCTAATACACTTATACTTAGTGCATAGTATATAGCGTAAGTACATATATTATATATATATAAGCTGTATTCGATATAGTATTACCTAGTACACTTATACTTAGTGCATAGTATAGCGTAAGTACATATAT
>NW_017671933.1:56140-144407 GCF_001879085.1 Nicotiana attenuata | reverse complement strand
AAGTTTTACCAAATTCTTCAAGTTTTCACCCAAATTCGAATTTTAATGATGGATTTAACTACAAAATGATGAAATATAACTAGAAGGGATTAAAGAAACGTTACCCACAAATTTCCTCTTCAAAATCCTCTGAAAATCGCCTTTACCCGAGCTCAAATTGAGTTTTCTAACTTATGAAATCAAAACCCTCGAATTTCTATATCTGCACAGTCGTTTCCGCTTTTGCGGCCCAGGGACCGCTTCTGCGGTCCCGCTTTTGCGGAGAAAACAACCGCTTTTGCGGTTCTACTAAAAGGTACAGTGTCCGCTTCTGCGGACAACTAACCGCATTTGCGGTTCCGCTTTTGCGGAGACAAGACCGTTTCTGCGGTTTTCTAGCCAAGTGACAACTTCCGCTTCTGCGGCTGCCAAGCCGCTTCTGCGGTTCCCAAGCCGCAGAAGCGAAAACAACAGAAGCCTGCTGCAATAATTCCTTCAAACTTCAAAATTTGCCCGTTGAGCATCCGAAACACACCCGAGGCCCCCGGGACCTCAACCAAAAGCACCAATACCACCTAATACCTTATTCGAACTTGTACCAATCCTTAAAACACCTAAAACAACACAGGAAATCCAATTAAATTAAGGATTCAAGCCTAAGAACCTCAAATTCATCCTAAATACGCTTTCGATCAAAAACCTAACCAAACCTCGTCCGAATGACCTGAAATTTTGCACACACATCCCAAATGACATGACGGAGCTACAGCAACTTCCGAAATTCAAATCCGACCCTCGGATCAAAATCTTACTATCGGACCGGAAACTTCAAAAATTCAAACTTCGGCATTTCAAGCCTAAATGAGCTACGGATCTCCAAAATACATTCCGAACACGCTCCCAACCCCGAAATCACCTAACGGAGCTAACGGAACCATCAGATTTCCATTCCGAGTCGTTTTCACACTGTTCCGAATACGGACCATTTTCCAACTCTTAAGTTCTCGTTTAGGGACTAAATGTCCCAAAACACTCCGAATCCTAACACCGAACATCCCGGCAAACCAAAATAGTAGAAATGAACTTAGGGAAAGCAGTAAATGGGGGATCGGGGTGAAAATTCCAAAAACGACCGGCCGGGTCGTTACATCCTCCTACACTTAAATATTCGTTCGTCCTCGAACGAGTATAGAGAACATACCTGAAGTAGTGAAAAGATGAGGGTACTGGCTGTGCATATCATGCTCGGTCTCCCAAGTCGCCTCCTCGGCCGGCTGACCCCGCCACTGGACCTTCACCGAAGCGATGTTCTTTGACCTCAACTTTCTGATCTGCCTGTCCAAAATAGCCACTGGCTCCTCAACATAGGATAGATCCTTGTCCAACTGGACTGAACTGAAATCCAACACGTGCGACGGATCACCGTGATACCTCCGGAGCATCGAAACATGAAATGCCGGGTGAACTCCGGCTAGGCTGGGAGGTAAGGCAAGCTCATAAGCAACCTCCCCAACTCGCCTCAAAATCTCAAAAGGGCCAATAAACCTCGGACTCAGCTTCCCTTTCTTTCCAAATCTCATGACGCCCTTCATAGGCGAGACCCGAAGCAGAACTCGCTCACCCACCATATATGCAACATCACGAACCTTCTTGTCCGCGTAACTCTTCTGTCTGGACTGGGCTGCTCGAAGTCTATCCTGAATCACCTTGACCTTGTCCAATGCATCCTGGACCATCTCTGTGCCCAATAGCCTAGCCTCACCCGGGTCAAACCAACCCACCGGTGATCTACACCTCCTACCATATAAAGCCTCATACGGCGCCATCTGAATGCTGGACTGATAACTGTTGTTATAAGCAAATTCCGCCAGTGGCAGGAAATGATCCCATGACCCTCTAAACTCAATCACGCACGCACGTAGCATATCCTCTAGAATTTGAATAGTACGCTCGGACTGTCCGTCCGTCTGAGGGTGAAATGCCGTGCTCAACTCCACCCTAGTGCCTAACTCCTGCTGCACGGCTCTCCAGAACCGCGATGTAAACTGAGTGCCTCTGTCTGAGATGATAGAAACAGGAATACCATGCAAACAGACGATCTCCCGGATATAGATCTCCGCCAACCGCTCCGATGAATAAGTGGTACTCACAGGAATGAAATGAGCGGACTTGGTCAGCCGATCCACAATGACCCAAATGGAATCAAATCTCTTCACGGTCCGGGGAAGCCCGGATACGAAGTCCATGGCAATACGCTCCCACTTCCACTCTGGGATCTCAATCTGCTGTAGCAACCCACTCGGACGCTGGTGCTTATACTTCACCTGCTGGCAGTTAAGGCATCTAGACACATAATCAACTATATCCTTCTTCATCCGCCTCCACCAATAATGTTGCCTCAAGTCCTGATACATCTTCGCGGCACCCGGATGGATGGAATACCGCGAGCTATGGGCCTCTGCTAGAATCAACTCTCGAAGACCATCAACATTGGGCACACAAATCCGCCCCTGCATCCTCAATACCCCATCATCTCCGATAGTCACATCTCTGGCATCCCCACGCTGGACCCTGTCCTGAAGAACAAGCAAATGAGGGTCATCATACTGCCGCTCCCTGATGCGATCAAATAGGGAAAATCGAGAAGCCACGCAGGCTAGAACCCGACTGGGCTCCGAAAGGTCCAATCTCACGAACTGACTGGCTAAGGCCTGAACATCCATCGCCATAGTCTCTCTGAAGCTGGTAAATATGCCAAACTCCCCAAACTCTCTGCCCGGCGACTCAAGGCATCGGCCACCATGTTGGCCTTGCCCGGGTGATAAAGAATAGTAATATCATAGTCCTTCAACAACTCTAACCATCTCCTCTGACACATATTCAGGTCCTTCTGCTTAAGCAAGTGCTGTAAACTCCGATGGTCAGTATAGATCTCACAAAGCACCCCGTACAAATAATGACGCCAGATCTTCAAGGCATGAACAATAGCAGCTAACTCAAGATCGTGGACAGGATAGTTCTTTTCATGCATCTTCAACTGTCTGGACGCGTAGGCAATCACCCTACCGTCCTGCATCAACACCGCTCCAAGTCCAACTCATGAAGCATCACAGTAAACTATATAAGACCCCGAACCGGTATGCAACATCAAGATTGGGGCTGTAGTCAAGGCTGTCTTGAGCTTCTGGAAGCTCGCCTCACACTCCTATGTCCACTAAAATGGGGCACCCTTTTGGGTCAATCTAGTCATAGGGGCCGCGATCGAAGAGAACCCCTCCACAAAGCGACGGTAATAACCTGCCAAACCAAGGAAACTACGGATCTCAGTAGTTAAGGAGGGCCTGGGCCAACCCTGCACGGCCTCCACCTTCCTCGGATCCACTCGAATGCCCTCACTCGACACCACGTGGCCTAGGAATGCCACAGAACTCAGCCAGAACTCACATTTGGAGAACTTTGCATAAGAGTCTGAAGCACTACCCTCAGGTGCTGCTCATGATCTTCCCGACTCCGGGAATATACCAAAATATCATCAATAAAAACAATCACAAATGAATCAAGATATGGCCTGAATACGCTGTGCATCAAGTGCATAAAAGCTGCTGAGGCATTAGTCAGCCCAAAAGACATAACAAGGAACTCGTAATGACCATACCGAGTCTTGAAGGCAGTCTTCGGGATATCTGGCTCCCGAATCTTCAACTGATGGTAACCTGAGCGCAAATCAATCTTGGAAAACACCTGTGCGCCCTGAAGCTGATCAAACAGATCATCAATACGAGGTAAAGGATATCAGTTCTTCACTGTAACTTTGTTCAACTGGCGATAGTCAATGCACATACGCATAGAACCGTCCTTCTTCTTCACAAACAAAATAGGAGCACCCCATGGCGAAACACTGGGTCGAATAAAACCCTTACCCAACAACTCCTATAACTGATCCTTCAACTCCTTCAACTCAGGAGGAGCCATGCGATATGGGGGAATGGAAATGGGCTGAGTGCCCGGCAACAGATCAATGCCAAAATCGATATCTCTATCGGGCGACATGCCCGGAAGATCAGCTGGAAACACATCGGGGAAATCCCGTACCACTGGGACTGAATCAACAGAAGGAGTGTCAACACTGACATCCCTCACATAAGCCAAATAAGCAGCGCACCCCTTCTCAACCATACGTTGAGCTTTAAGGAAAGAAATGACCCTGCTGGGAGTATGATCTAAAGTACCACTCCACTCAATACGTGGAATGCCTGGCATAGCCAGCGTCACGGTCTTGGCGTGACAATCAAGAATAGCATGATGGGGCGACAACCAGTCCATGCCCAGAATAATATCAAAGTCAACCATACCGAGTAATAATAGATCAGCCCTGGTCTCAAAACCACAAATAGTAACCAAACACGACCGGTACACGCAGTCCACAACAAGAGAATCTCCCACAGGAGTAGAAACATAAACGGGGGCACTCAAAGAATCCCGAGGCACACCCAGATGCAAAGCAAAATAAGAGGACACATATGAAAAAGTAGAGCCAGGATCGAATAGAACCGATGCCTCTCTGTGACTAACCAATATAATACCTGTGATAATAGAATCGGAGGCGACAGCCGCGGCACGATCAGGAATAGCATAAAATCTGGCCCAGCCCCTCCCTCGAGGGCGACCTCTATCCCCCTGATCTCTGCCCCTGGCTGACTGGGCAGGTGGGGTGGCAGCTGGAACGATGGCCTGCTGACCCTGTGGAGCATGCTGAGGCTGTAGAGTCTGAGAAGGCGCACCCCTCCCACGTCTGGGGCACTCCCTAACCATGTGGCGGGTATCCCCGCACTCATAACAAGCTCTGGGAGGGCGCGGCGGCTGTGACTGACTGGAGCTAGGCCTGCTGGACTGGCCTCTAGAAGCACCCTGCGCAGGAGGCGCGCTAGAAACCGGAGGTGCGTAATAAGGCTCTTGAGGTGCTGGTGGAGCTGGAGTACTGCCAGCTGCTGGTAAAGCTGAATGTACAGGGTGGCCCGGATAACCTCTACTATGACGGCTCGCTGAATGGGTACGGGCACCTGAGAAATGGCCCGACTCTCGATACCTCTTGGCCTCTCTCTCCCCTTGCTCCCTAGCGAGCATGGCCTCAATCCACCGAGCAATTCTCACTACTTGCTGGTAAGGTATATCCATCTCTAGCTCTCGAGCCATGCTGGACCGGATGGGCGGAATAAGACCCTCGATAAATCTCCGAACTCTCTCCCGAACAGTGGCAACCAAAGCCGGTGCATGTCTAGCCAACCTGGTATAACGGACGGCATACTTTGAAACTGTCATAGCACCCTGGTGCAAGTGCTCAAACTCCGCGCGCCATGAATCCCTGAGGCTCTGGGGAACAAACTCCCTCATAAACATGTCCGAGAATTGAGTCCAAGTCACTGAAGCAGCCTCCACTGGGCTATCAATCTCATAAGTACGCCACCAATCATAGGCGGCTCCCCGAAGCTGAAAGGCGGTGAAAGAAACCCCAATAGACTCCACAATGCCCATAGTGCGGAGAATTCGATGACACTCCTCCAAGAATCCCAAAACGCCATCTGATGGTAGTCCACTAAACACTAGAGGGTCATATTTCTTGAACCTCTCGAGTCTACGCTGCTCATCCTCTGTAGCAGCTGACCCATCATCATGCTGAACTGGTACTGGAGGCGGTGCAGGGATAACCTCTAGGACCTGCTCCATCTGCACTCTCTGCTTAAGAGTGCGGCCTGCGGGAGTCTGGGCCCCTCCCCCGGCCTGGGATGTGGCTGCAGCGATGGGAAGCAAACCCGCCTGGGCTAAAGTAGTGTACATACTCATAAACTAAGCCAGAGTCTCCTGTAATGCCGGAGTAGTAGTAGTTGTGGTGGGTGTGCCAGGTGCCTGGGCTCCAACTGGCTCTGCTAGTGGTACCTCAGCTGCAGCGCGCGCGGGTGTTGCGGCTGCACCTCGGGCACGTCCTCGACCCCTACCCCGGCCCCAGCCTCGGATGGCGGCAACATAGGGCGCGGGTGTCTGGTCCTCTCTAGAAGCACGTGTCCTCACCATCTATGAGAGAATGGAAGACAGAAGTTAAGTTTGATATCCAAAATATCGCACGACAAGGAATTCAAATGAGATGAAGATTTTTCCTAAACAGTTACATAGCCTCTCGTAGAGAAGTACAGATGTCTCCGTACCGCTCAGCGAGACTCTAATAAACTGACCTGTGTCCCGTGACTCCTATGAACCTAGAGCTCTGATACCAACTTGTCACGACCCTAGTTCACCAATTGTGAACATGTCATGATGGCACCTAGCCTTCGCGACCAGGTAAGCCTAACACGTTGCGGAAGTAATAACACTTTGCGGAATTTATAATCAAAACTAAATAACATGAATAATGTATATAATTGCCGCCTGGCACATACACTTTAACACTTAGCATTCTAAAACTATACCAAAGACCCGGAAACCCACGGGCAACACAGGCTAAGAGAAACATAAGATACGGCTCTAATATCCGGAAATGTCTACAACAACTGAATACATGAAATGGAACTGCTAACTACAAGATAGAGTAGATGGAGACCCTTCGGTCTGCGGACGCGGCAGAATATACCTCAAGTCTCCGAATATAGCGCCTGGATCACTGATAGTACGCCCGACCAGAAGTACCTGGATCTGCACTTGAAAAACATGTGCAGAAGAGGCATGAGTACACCACAGCAGTACTCAGTAAGTGCCAAGCCTAACCTCGGTTGAGTAGTGACGAGGAAGGTCAAGGCCCTACTGAGAATAAACATAATAACAATAATGAACAGTGTAAAGCAGGGAATAATCTGAAATAACGATAAAAATAAGATAGAAGCTACAAGTCAATGACAATTAAGCTAAGTAAGGAAAATAACACAACCAAGTATCCCTCAACATCAAGGTACCTTAAGGACCTCCCAGGATGCCGTCCTGTAGTCCTTTTTCCTCAACTGTCCAATGGATCTCCCGGGAATCGAACCCGTAGTCCATCACATTTACATATCTAGGATCTCCCGGGAATCGAACCCGTAGTCCATTATATCAATTTAAGTATCTAGAGATCGGANCTTCTCTAACTAACACAGATTAAATCTTGCATTGAAATCAGTTAAATAACGGAGGAACACAGTTCAAACAATTCAAGTAAAGTGGATTTTTCAACAATTAGCACAAGTACACGCTCGTCTCCTCGCGCACAAGGCATTTAAATCAGCACATAAGAAGTCCTAAGGGGAGAGGTCCCCCACACAAGGTTAGACAAGCCACTTACCTCGAACCGGTACAAAAATCACTATGAAACGGTGCCCTTGCCACGAGTATCCGACTCCGAGTGGCCCAAATCTATTCAAACCAATTACATATTGTAAATAATATTGCAACCAACAGATTCCTCTATAAAAATTAAAGCTAGGGCACGAAAATAGGTAAAATGACCAAAATGCCCTTCCAGCCAACGTCTCGGAATCGAATAATTTTTACATTTTCAGAACCCTCGTACTCTCACGAGTCCAACCATATAGAAATCTCCCAAATCGGATGTAAATTACTCACTCAAAACCCAATAGTTTGGTCCAAGAAGTTTTAACCAAATTCTTCAAGTTTTCACCCCAAATTCGAATTTTAATGATGGATTTAACTACAAAATGATGAAATATAACTAGAAGGGATTAAAGAAACGTTACCCACAAATTTCCTCTTCAAAATCCTCTGAAAATCGCCTTTACCCGAGCTCAAATTGAGTTTTCTAACTTATGAAATCAAAACCGTCGAATTTCTATATCTGCACAGTCGTTTCCGCTTTTGCGGCCCAGGGACCGCTTCTGCGGTCCCGCTTTTGCGGAGAAAACAACCGCTTTTGCGGTTCTACCAAAAGGTACAGTGTCCGCTTCTGCAGACAACTAACCGCATTTGCGGAGACAAGACCGCTTCTGCGGTTTTCTAGCCAAGTGACAACTTCCACTTCTGCGGCTGCCAAGCCGCTTCTGCGGTTCCCATGCCGCAGAAGCGAAAACAACAGAAGCCTGCTGCAATAATTCCTTCAAACTTCAAAATTTTCCCGTTGAGCATCCGAAACACACCCGAGGCCCCCGGGACCTCAACCAAAAGCACCAATACCACCTAATACCTTATTCGAACTTGTACCAATCCTTAAAACATCTAAAACAACATCGGAAATCCAATTAAATCAAGGATTCAAGCCTAGGAACCTCAAATTCATCCAAAATACGCTTTCGATAAAAAACCTAACCAAACCTCGTCCGAATGACCTGAAATTTTGCACACACATCCCAAATGACATGACGGAGCTACAGCAACTTCCGGAATTCAAATCCGACCCTCAGATCAAAATCTCACTATCGGACCGGAAACTTCAAAAATTCAAACTTCGGCATTTCAAGCCTAAATGAGCTACGGATCTCCAAAATATATTCCAAACACGCTCCCAACCCCGAAATCACCTAACGGAGCTAACGGAACCATCGGATTTCCATTTCGAGGTTGTTTTCACACTGTTCCGAATACGGACCATTTTCCAACTCTTAAGTTCTCATTTAGGGACTAAGTGTCCCAAAACACTCCGAATCCTAACACCGAACATCCCGGCAAACCAAAATAGCAGAAATGAACTTAGGGAAAGCAGTAAATGGGGGATCGGGATGAAAATTCCAAAAACGACCGGCCGGGTCGTTACAACAAAGAAAGAACATCTCTGGAGCTGTTTAATTTAAGAATCTTTTATTAGGCCTCATTTGTGTGCACTTGATGGAGGTTTGAATCTTAATCATTAAGAGTATTTTTTTACTTAACAACAACTTAATGGGTCTGTCTGTATGATTAAGATCCATCATAAAGACTAAATTTCATTAAGTTGTTATCATACACATCCATTACTAGTTGTCGCCACACCATCCTCACCCAGAGCCGCCACTGCTACCACCCCCCACCACCCCCCACCACCATCATCCTCAACCATAACCATACTCCACACCACCCTCAACCAGAGCCGCCACCACTACCACCACCCACCACCCCCACCACCATCATCCTCAATCATAACCACACACTCACCTACCTCAACTACCACCACCAATCACCCCATCACCTTCAATACCTTAGCCGGCACTGCCCACCATTATAAACTGCTATCACCCACCATCACTTTCATCAATCACAACCTCAATCACCATCACTACCCACCATTATTAACTATCACCACCTACTATCATCCTCAACTATAATCATCATCGCTACCAATTACCACTAGCTACTACCCAGAACCATCACCATTGACCAAAATTACTACCAACCACCGCCTCTAGTTGAGAGTAGGTTTGTGTGTGCTGCTAATAAAGAAGAAAAAATTGTTGGGAAATCTAAGAACTCAAATTTGTGTAAAAAAAGCATAAATTCTCACTACTTGTCATGTGCTTGACAAATTATCCAAAAGAAAATTATATGCTAAGTACCGCAAAATTAGTATTAAGAGATTCATAGATTCTTGTATTGCACTAATTTAGTAGTCTTGAGTGTAAATTAGGTGCCAAAATCATGTTCAAGAATTGAAAAGAGTTGAAAAATTCTGGGTGTTTGAACCCTTGGATGAACACCGCAGAAGCAGAAAAAGTGCCGCAGATGCGGCCTCGCACCTGCTTTGACTGTTCCGCAGGTGTGATTTTTGGCAAACTGCAGAAGCGGAGGAAAACCTGTAGAAGCGGGACCGCACCTGTGATGGTTCTTCCGCAGGTGCGGAAACTGGGCAGTTTCTGCAATTCCAGTAGCTTTGCAACTGGAGCTTCCCGGGCCCATTCAACTTGATTCTTTGGCCTAATTGCATTGTTTTAAATTTCTTAAAATGATTCTACTGCCCGAATAACATTGTTTTGATTTTGTGAAGGTACTTTGGGCTAAAATGGATCCGAACATGAACGAAAATGCTCCGCTTCATCATGAATTCGAGGAGGAAGATGAGGAACCATTTGATAATTCACGCTTCATTTATGCTAATTATTATCACCGGTATTATGACAATCTTATCATAAAGAAAATTGTGCTTTAAAAAGGGATCACTGAGGATAAATTGGCCGAGCGGCTCCCAGAATTCTATGGCCATCTCCAAACCTCCGGATGGTCATGCTTCATTCCTACTCCATGCAAAGCCAATGAGGAGCGGGTACATGAATTGTATGCGAATCTTAAGCGCACAAACTTCACCGATCCACAACCCACCATTAGAGGCGAAATAGTGAGGTTTGGGATTGAGCAGATTAATGACATACTCGGGATTTCTAACCATCCACCTGAGCCAGTGCGAGAAAAAGATCATTGAGACAACGGAGAATGACTTGTCTCTAAACTCTATCCTGCAAGCATGAGAGAAAAATAGGCCAACAAGAGAAAGGTTTGAAGTCGATCGACTTCACAACTGAAGCCAAAATGTGGCTCTACATCCTCTGCAACAAGGTGTCACCCTGTGGAAATGTTTCAGATATCTCCTACATCAAAGCCTTGATCATTGCATGCATTCTAGACGGTATTCCTGTGAATGTTGGTCACTATATCTTGACGGAGCTGAGAGAGTATTTGTTTAGATGACAACGCAAGGTTGATGTTCCCTTCACTGATCACAGAGTTGTACAGGCGGGCAGAGGTTGAGGTGTGTAGCACCGATCATTGATTGCCAGCCGACAAACCATTTCGTCCTTTGAGAGTAACAGGTGAGGGTAGTGCAAGAAGAGGAAAGTAACCACTACTTTTGCCGAACCAGAGTCATCCTCACAGGAAGCTGCACCTGAGGGACCATTTGGGATGCTAAATTCCCAACTTGCATCCATTCATGACATAGTGTCACAGCTCCCTAGTGGGCCCTCATCCTCCCAGCCTATGCCCACATACTTCACCAGGGAAGACATGAAGACCTACTTAGATGCACAAAAAAACATGCAGAGTATCAGGAGAAAATAGCAGCATCTATTTGCATAGTCGAGACAGCCTATGGTAACTTGGCCAAGGCACATGCAGGTCTTCAGTCATACTTCCAAAAGGAGAAGGTGAAGAATAAGAAGAAGGGCAAATTCATGATCAATATGTGGAGATGCATCAAGGTCATCTTCAAATGGGGGAAGCCAAACACGAAGATACCAGTTGAGGACAACGATGATAGCGAAGAGTATTCTTTCATGTTAAATGCTGCCGGTGATGATGCTGATGATACCGATGATGATGAGGCTGCTAGTTCTTCACAATAGTGATTAGCCTTCCTCCCGCAGTCTGCTAGTCTGATGTAGACCTCAGGGAGACCCTCAAACTACTTGTATTTTATTTTTATATTTTGCAGTGAGGACACTGCAATGTATGTAGTTGGGGGTGGCTTTAGGGAGTACACTTTGTTGATACATTGATACTTGACTTGTACTCTTGCCGGGCTTATTCTGTTGTATGGATATTGTGTGCCCTTGCTGGGCTTGTTTTGTTATTGCTTATCATGTGCTCTTGCCGAGCATAGTTGTGAGTAGTTATTTATATAAAGATTAGTCACTGTTGTTGTTCTATTTTATTTTTTCTTTGTTCTTTTATTTATTCTTTAGTAGTTTTTAGTTTATGTTAGTTTTGCTCCTTTTAGTTGCTTTTGTTAATTATTTTCTTTAGTAGTTTTCATTATTTTATTTTTATTTCTTTAGTAGTATTTCCTTGGGTTTTCTTTATGCTACGGTTCTTTCTAGAGGAATATTTTTGTGTTGAACCGGGTGACTTTTCCCTATGATAGATGGCGTGACGACTTTCTTAAGGAAATTAGTCTTGTTTTGTTATGTGGAGACTTTTGGATTATTTGGTACTAATAGAATTAGTCTCTTGTACGTGAAACATGAGTTAAGAATACCCCTCCAAATTTTGGTTGTAAATCGAAAAAGTAATTTGCATGGGGAAGAATAATTTTTGTGATAACTTTTTGGCTCTTTTGATGACTCTTTGCCCACTAGTTAGCATGATATTGCTCTAGATGCTCTTATAAAGAAGTAAAATTGATCTGTCTTGATTGGTTCATGTGCCATGAGTGTTAGTTTTTGCTATAATTAATTCTTGTGTTTACTTTGCCCGGTTGGTCTTTCAATGCTAATGTTAGTTATGTTTGGTTGGAGGGATGACCTTAGGCATTCTTTGTGGTCTTTGAAAAAGCCTCTTTAGCCTTTCAAGCCTACCATTAAATAAATAGTATCACTAGTTTACCTCATTTGAGCCTTTAACATTCTTTGGCCACCTCATTGTAACGACCCGACCGGTCGTTTTGAGTACCAGCGCTCCGTTCAGCAGTCGGAGGCCTTGAACAACTTCATTTCAGGTATTATGACTTGTACGCGTGGTCGGAATTGAATTTCGGGAAGTTCGGTGTTGATTTGGGAAGAGAATTCTCATTTCGGAAGCTTAAAGTTGAAAGAATGAACTAGGATTGGAATTTTGAGTAAACGACCTTAGAATCGGGATCTGAAGGTTCCAGCAGGTTCGTATTATGATTTCGGACTTGGGCGTATACCCGGATTGGGTTTTGGATAACCCGGTAGCGTTTTGGCGCCTATTGTGGAAGTTAGAATTTTAGAAGGAATTCCATAAGTTTGGCTTGAAGTGCGTTTCAGTGTTATCGATGTCCGTTTGGGATTCCGAAACTGGGAATAGCTCCGTATGGTGATTCTGGAGTAGGGAGCGCGATCGGAAGTGAATTCGGAGGTCCGTAGACCATTTTAAAGCCATTTGGCTAAAGATAGAAAGTTGAAGGTTCTTGGAGAGTTTGACCGGGGAGTTGACTTTATGATATCAGGGCCGGAATCCAATTTCGAAAGTTGGAGTAGGTCCATAATGTCAAATGTGACTTGTGTGCAAAATTTGAGGTCAATCGGACGTGATTTGATGGGTTTAAACATCAAAAATAAAAGTTGAAAATTTCAAAGTTCATAAAGCTCGAATCGGGGTGTAATTCATGGTTTTAGCGTTGTTTGTTATGATTTAAGACTTCGAGCAGGTCCGAAATGTGTTTTGGAATTGGTTGGTAGGTTTGGTTGGGGACCCGGGGGCCTCGGGTGAATTCCGGGTGGTTAACGGATCAAAGATTGATTTTGAAGAAGTGCTGAAGCATCTGGTTGCTGGTATTTTTGCTTCTGCGATTGGATGACCGCAGAAGCGAACGAGTGGCCGCAGAAGCGGTTTTGGACTAAGGTTTGGGGGACCGCAGATGCGGTCAAGGCTCCGCAGGAGCGGGACCGCATCTGCGGAGGTGAGGTCGCAGAAGCGGAAAGGCTGGCTTGGGGAGGAACCGCAGAAGCGGTTTTTGGATCGCTTAAGCGGGACCGCTGATGCGGTTTGGGTTCCGCTGAAGTGGAATGTTGGCTGGAGCTTAGGACCACAGAAGCAGATTATTTTTCGCAAAAGCGGGATCGCGGAAGATAGATTTTTCCGCATAAGCGAAAAGTGCTGAAGGCAGAAGGGTTATTTTAAAAGTCGGATTTTGTTCATTTCACTCATTTCTCCCACTTCATTTGGCGATTTTTGGAGGGTTCAAAGGAGGATCTTCATCAACAATGTTAAGGTAAGTTATTCCCACCTAATATAAGCTAAATACATTGATTATGTATGAGATTAAGCATGGGAATTAGTGTAAATATTGGGGTTTTGGTTGAAAACCTAGAAATTATAATCCTGGATTTTAGCCTACGATTTTTGAGTATGGAATTAGGAGAAATTATATGTTTGAGTTCCTAAGGTCATGGGTAATCTTTACCATCGAAAAATTCGGATTCCGGGCACGTGGGCCCAAGGGAATTTTGGTCAACTTTTCGTTCGGGGTTGGGAATTGTTATAAATTGAGTTGTAAGGTGTAGTTGAGCATATATTAATGGATTTGTGTGATCATTGGCTAGTTTTGGAGCATTTTACGTTGGTTCAAGTCTTCGGAAGAATGTAGAATGCCGGTTATGAGTCTTCGGAGCGTGGTGAGTCTCCTTTCTAATTCTGTGAGGTGGAATTTACCCCCATAGGTGAGTAAAATGGTTATGTGCTCCTATTTGTGGGGGCTACGCACGCACGAGGTGACGAGAGTCCGTACGTAGCTACTATTATGCTATTGTCGGGTAGTCTAGGACTCGAAAGCATGTTATAATTCGATTACGGTGAACCCATTGATAGTTTGAATTGTTTAAATCACCTTAAATTGGTAAAGGAAATTAAAAAGAGATTTAATATTAATTTTCCCTGAAACGTTAAAAAGAGAAAGTTGTTTATTTTTGGAGGATTATCCTCGATGAGCTCTTAATTTCCTACTTGAGCATGCATTTTATGTGTGCCTGCGTCGCATGGAAGATTCGCGAGCAGGATATGTGTTTAATTATGGAATTGGCCGAACGCCTCGGTGAAAATAGATGCATCTATGGTTCGTGTCGCTCGACCCTCGGCAGTGCACAATTTACATTTCTGTTGGAGCAGGTCGTCGCCTTGGTGTGATTTGCGCATGTTTGTCTGCTACTTAACAACTGCAAATGTGGAATTGGCCCTACGTGGCTTGATATAAACTGATAAGATAATAAAGAATAGACTTTGGGAAGCCCTTGATTTATTAAGGTGAGCTTACCTGTTTTCCTGCTTCACAAATAGAACTTTATTAATTAATCCATGATTATTCTCACATTTATAGAATATTGATAATTGACCTCTAGTGAGTGTCGAAGTCGCCATCTCGTCTCTACCCCTTCTGGATTAGGCGGGATACTCACTGAGTACACGTTGATTACGTACTCATACTACACTTCTGTGCATTTTTATTGCACAGGTACATGTACACTTCTAGCAGCCTACTGGCGTAGCAGCATGGATAACTCTAGGACTATGTGAGCTGCAATTTGCGAGGCGACCTGCAAGCTAGTGTAGTTCTTTCTGTACTTTAATCATTTATTCCCTGTCCATTGTACTCCAGACAGAGGTTGTATTTTATTTCACTTATCAGTAGTCGCTTATGCACTTGTGACACTGGGTTCTGGGATGATTTTCGAAAGATTTGATTTAATGTTATTGTTGATTTGAATTGAAGCAAAAACCTCTTATTTATGAAAAATGGAAGGAAATTTCTGGAATTTGATGTATTTTAAAAGTGGATTTTAAATCAGTAATTTAATTGGCTTGCCTGACGGCGGTGTCCGGCGCCATCACGATCCTTAGTAGATTTTGTGTCGTGACAACATGGTATCAGAGCACTAGGATCCCGTCGGTCTCACGAGTCATGAGCAAGTCTGGTAGAGTCTTGTGGATCGGTACGGAGACGTCTGTACTTATCCTCGGGAGGCTGCAGGACTGTTAGGAGTACTTCCCTTCTTTGGTTCCTTGTCCTGCGGTTGAATTCCTTCGAGGCTTATGCCTTTGATTTCTTCCTACTCAATCTTACGCGAGTTCTTGTTATAAATTAGAAATTGAAGGATGGTAATGGTACTACAAATGTGGTGCGGGATGATTCTCCCGGTATAGTTGATGGGACTATTATAGTCGCCTTATGGAAGGATATTCTAGTGTTCAGCTCAGTAACAGAACCTCTAAGAGCCTTGAGGCTAGGCACAGGGTGCCATAATGCTTATGAACGATTATTCCGCAGTATTTTTGTGATGGTAGGGTGTATGCCCACGTGTCGGGGCAGTGAATGAATTGAAGGGAGGTTTACTCAGTGTGTAATCAAAGGGATTCAGTATTTTATTCCCGGCAGGGGAAAGTCAATCGAGCTAAGGATGGTCAGATGTGGACTATGGAAAGTAATGAAACGTGGTAATTGCAAGCGTGAAGGAATTCTCTTCTTTATTGGGGTGCTGTTGTCCTAATTGGACGTATTAAGTTTATCGGTGTTATGATCTTCTATGATTCACCCTTGGGGCGCGATATTGTGAAGTAGTATCGGAGATGCAGCTATCAGATATCGCGGGATGCGGTGGTTTCAGACTGAATCAGTATTGCAAATGTTGATGGTTTGATAAAGGCAACCTTCAGAAAGGTTCGGGATTAATAGCAAATTGTAGATTCAAGTTCTATGAAGATAAATTTTATTAAGGCAACAACTGAGCAGCAAGAGATGAGAAAGGACTTGTGGGAAGTGTCAGGCGGAGTTTTAAACTTCTAAAAGGTCAGGCTTAGGGAGGACATGCCGAGCAGTTGATTGAAGAAGTGAGTTTGCCTAAAGTGGGAGAGCAGCAGAGTTGCGTAGGGCTTGGTAATGAGAAAACTATGCACCTTAGGGGAGTCTGGAACGACATGAGAATATTGGTGCTTGGCTATTGGCGTCCTCGAATCTAATTTGAAGTAGGGCTTCTGGCGCGACAGGAGATTTAATACAACAGAAAGGAGCCCCTTAAATAAAGAAGGATGCAGCACAACTCGGAATTTGAAAGGTGTTGCCGCTCATTTAATTGATGTTCACAGGGGGTAAATGGACTGGTACAGCTAGAAGGTGAGCTTGGACTCAGGATTTGGTTATTGATGTCATGGTGATTGCACCCCGCGCAGCAGCATTGGAAGGTGCCGGGAGCGATTTTTACAGGCTGGGTGTTCCTGTGAGCAGGTTAGCAGTCGCGTGGTTGGCGAGGCTTCTGCGAAGAGTTCTACTGGATATGCAGCGAAGGGAATTGTTGTGTGAATGGTGTTAATGATTTAGAGCATCCAATTGGGTTTCTACGGTAAGATATCGAGAAGGCTGGCGATTGATTGCACAAGGTTATGTCAACAAGAGATTAAGAATAGTGGTGAACTCCAGAGTTTTGGTAATAATGGCTTCAAGCTAAGTGGGAGAGTCCCACCGCTTATGATTTGGGTTTTCGTGGGTAGCTACTTGCGAGGTTTCCAGTTATTAATATCTTGGTGGGCTATCTCAGTTACGGAAAAAGACCATAAGTGGTAATTTTAGCAAATGAATTGTTAAAGGTATGCTATCGTTGGCCTTATTGGCCCATGTTCAGATTTGGGGAGGGATTCTGTCGGGTGCCCCGTCGAGAGTGTATGCTTGTGTTAGAAGAATCATGGAGTGGATTATATTCGGCCGAGTCAGAGCGGGTGGCTCTCAACAACGGTCCTAGTGAATTCAAGAGGGAAGGTGTGGTGCCTAATGATGTCGAGCTTATAGGTACAATTAAGAATCAAGCTTGGAAAGCAGCTTCTGAGAAGTGGCACAGAATGTTCTGTGATGGTTGGCTTGTGATGTAGCAATTGGGAAGTACGGAATGGTTCGTAGGGGGTTGAGACAGCATGGTCTCGTGATTCAAGGTCACTCGGGATGAGTGTAGATGGAGTATGTTATGTGTTGAAGAGAGTCAGTATTATTTCCAGAGCACCCAAGGATAAATTGGAAGGAAAGGGATTGATTAGCCACAGTTGAATTTGGGCATGTTGGGATTTGTGATCCGTTCATTCAGCGTGATCCAGTTGTGTGTATGATTTGTAGCGGTACGTGTGAGGCTTGTCGGTCGCCGTAATTGATGTTATTCAGAAGCCTTCTATTGTTATGGCTTGTTGTGTGGAAGCAGATTCCGGAAGGGGTTAGGGCTGTGTGTTGCTATAGTCCTCCTAGAGGGAGTTAAGTGCGAAGTTCTTATATGACGAAGTGTTAAAAATATTAATGATTTTGGAGTTACGATGAAAATTGTGTTCTATCGTATGTTGGCACGTTGGGTGCAGTGAGTAGCATGGAAGTACGAAGTGAGGATCAAGGTTGCAGTCGGTGTTGACAAGGATGTCACAAGCTCGAATGAGCAGGAAAGGAGTTTCGATGTTTAAAGTAAGTTGGCATTGTCCTCAGCGTCACCTGAGACTGGTGTTTTGTAGAGAGGGATTGTATCAGGGTTAATGATTCTTGATCGCTTTTCAGCGTTAGTGCGATGGTTTAGATGTGTGGACCCGTCATTTATTTCGGAGGATTGTGGGAGTGTGTCCCACGGGAGGATTGTATAAGTGTGACATGTAGTCACTCGATTGATTTAAGATTTAAACCAAGTATGGGGATTGTGGTAATGTCACTAAATCTGAGAAATTTTGCCTGGAGGGCACTTTGTTTATTTGGGTGATGAACTGAGGAGGTTGCTCCGGTTATGATGGTTGTTCTTATGTTTTATGAGGAAAAAGGGGGTCACTAGGTACCTTTGAAAGGTGATTAGCCAAGTGAGTGCAATTAGAAATCGTCTTGAGATAAATGGATTGATTTATGTATGTGAGCAGGGCTTTATATCAGGCCAGTTGCGTTCGGTTCAGCGAGCGTTCCCTATGGAGGAACAGTTGGGGTGTTATTCTGTCATCAACTATTCCAGGTAATGAGGTATTGCGCCGTATGAGTTGTGAGACCGCTTGGTAAATTCTTATGTGTTAAGGTTTCGCGTGGCGATGAGGTAATGTGAGCAGGATGGCTTTGAGATTTATGCTGTATATTGCACCTTAGTTGTGCTTGAGTTTTGTAGCCTATAATGCTATGAGTTTTCTCAGGGATGGTATTATGCACTTAGCGTGCTTGCGATCGAAATTCGATGTTTTGTTGTAATGAGCAGATTTAGCTCGAAGTGCAATCTCCTTATGTGAGATCTATTTGTGGATCGGGTGGCACGCCGCCATGGGTATGTTATTTGTATCGGGTTGCGCGCCGCAATAGTGTGATGTCAAGTCTAGTTTACTATATGCTATTTCTTTGTGTGTTTCGTTTCCTATCTTCTAAGGAAAGTCCGTATTAGTGCGGGGGATTGGTAATTCCTTCCAGAGTTTGATTTCCTATTTGTGTTGTGTTCGGATTGGTGGCCTATTGGCATGTTGTGACGTCATATGAGACTTTTGGATCGCTTTCGGAGTGGCTTATTGCCCGAGTAGTTCGTACTAGGTGAGACGAGATCATGATATTTAGGATCAGTGCAATCTGATTATATGAAGTACATTAAGGAGCAAAGATCATCATTAGGTTCAGAGTGTGGTAATGTTTCTTGTCAGAAGTATAGACTCAATGATTGATTGATTCGGCAGTTGATTATGAATTTGGGTACATTTCTTCCCTCATGGCGGTATGGTAAAGGTTAGAGTAAGACCTGTATATGTCATGAGGTGCAATGGGAGCACCAGATTCGTGGAGTTTCGATTAATTCGAACGGAAATGTTATTGTGGTCCTGTGACTAAAGTTATGCAAAGTGTGAATTCAACAGAGTTATGCAGTTATGTTTAAGTACAACGTATAGTGATTGATATGGTGATCGTGTGTTGGAAACAGGCCTGGCATAGGATTCCGGATGTTGGAATCGGGCTCTAAGGCTTATTTGCTTGAATAAAAGGGGATGTCTTCAGAATTTATCGAGCTTATGTGATCAGCTAAGTTGTGGTGGCACATAAAGGTGCATGAGGTGCTAAACAGTGATTTCAGACTACTCCAGTATAGTTCTCAGCACGTTCGAGGACGAACGTATGTTTAAGTGGGAGAGAATGCAACGACCCGACCGGTCGTTTTGAGTACCAACGCTCCGTTCAGCAGTCGGAGGCCTTGAACAGCTTCATTTCAGGTATTATGACTTGTACGCGTGGTCGGAATCTAATTCGGGAAGTTCGGAGTTGATTTGGAAAGAGAATTCTCATTTCGGAAGCTTAAAGTTGAAAGAATGAACTAGGATTGGAGTTTTGAGTAAACGACCTCGGAATCGGGATTTGAAGGTTCCAGCAGGTTTGTATGATGATTTCGGACTTGGGCATATGCCCGGATTGGGTTTTGGATAACCCGGTAGCGTTTTGGCGCCTATTGTGGAAGTTAGCATTTTAGAAGGAATTCCATAAGTTTGGCTTGAAGTGCGTTTCAGTGTTATCGATGTCCGTTTGGGATTCCGAGACTGGGAATAGCTCCGTATGGTGATTCTTGAGTTGGGAGTGCGATCGGAAGTGAATTCAGAGGTCCGTAGACCATTTTGAAGCCATTTGGCTAAAGATAGAAAGTTGAAGGTTCTTGGAGAGTTTGACCCTGGGGGTTGAATTTTTAATATCGGGGTCGGAATCCAATCCGAAAGTTGGATGAGGTCCGTAATGTCAAATGTGACTTGTGTGCAAAATTTGAGGTCAATCGGACGTGATTTGATGGGTTTAAACATCAGAAATAAAAGTTGGAAATTTCAAAGTTCATAAAGCTCGAATCGGGGTGTAATTCATGGCTTTAGCGTTGTTTGTTATGATTTAAGACCTCGAGCAGGTCCGAAATGTGTTTTGGGATTGGTTGGTATGTTTGGTTGGGGACCCGGGGGCCTCTGGTGAATTCCGGGTGGTTAACGGATCAAAGATTGATTTTGAAGAAGTGCTGAAGCATCTGGTTGCTGGTATTTTCGCTTCTGCGGTTGGATGACCGCAGAAGCGAAAGAGTGGCCGCAGAAGCGGTTTTGGACTAAGGTTTGGGGGACCGCAGATGCGGTCAAGGCTCCGCAGAAGCGGGACCGCATCTGCGGAGGTGAGGTCGCAGAAGCGGAAAGGCTGGCTTGGGGAGGAACTGCAGAAGCGGTTTTTGGATCGCTTAAGCGGGACCGCTGATGCGGTTTGGGTTCCGCTGAAGCGGAATGTTGGCTGGAGCTTAGGGACCGCAGAAGCGGATTATTTTCCGCAAAAGCGGGATTGCGGAAGCGAGATTTTTCCGCATAAGCGAAACGTGCTGAAGGCAGAAGGGTTATTTTAAAAGTCGAATTTTGTTCATTTCACTCATTTCTCCCACTTCATTTGGCGATTTTGGGAGGGTTCAAAGGAGGATCTTCATGAACAATGTTAAGGTAAGTTATTCCCACCTAATATAAGCTAAATACATTGATTATGTATGAGATTAAGCATGAGAATTAGTGTAAATATTGGGGTTTTGGTTGGAAACCTAGAAAATTATAATCCTGGATTTTAGCCACGATTTTGAGTATGGAATTAGGAGAAAATTATATGTTTGAGTTCCTAAGGTCATGGGTAATCTTTACCATTGAAAAATTTCGGATTCCGGGCACGTGGGCCCGAGGGCATTTTGGTCAACTTTTCGTTCGGGGTTGGGAATTGTTATAAATTGAATTGTAAGGTGTAGTTGAGCATATATTAATGGATTTGTGTGATCATTGGCTAGTTTTGGAGCATTTTACGTTGGTTCAAGTCTTCGGAAGAATGTAGAATGCCGGTTATGAGTCTTCGGAGCGAGGTGAGTCTCCTTTCTAATTCTGTGAGGGGGAATTTACCCCCATAGGTGAGTAAAATGGTTATGTGCTCCTATTTGTGGGGGCTACGCACGCACGAGGTGACGAGAGTCCGTACGTAGCTACTATTATGCTATTGTCCGGGTAGTCTAGGACTCGAAAGCATGTTAGAATTGGATTACGGTGAACCCATTGATAGTTTGAATTGTTTAAATCACCTTAAATTGGTAAAGGAAATTAAAAAGAGATTTAATATTAATTTTCCCTGAAACGTTAAAAAGAGAAAGTTGTTTATTTGGAGGATTATCCTCGATGAGCTCTTAATTTCCTACTTGAGCATGTATTTTATGTGTGCCTGCTTCGCATGGATGATTCGCGAGCAGGATATGTGTTTAATTATGGAACGGGCCGAACGCCTCGGTTAAAATAAATGCATCTATGGTTCGTGCCGCTCGACCCTCGGCAGTGCACATTTTACATTTTTGTTGGAGCGGGCCGTCGCCTCGGTGTGATTTGTGCATGTTTATCTGCTACTTAACAACTGCAAATGTGGAATTGGCCCTACGTGGCTTGATATAAACTGATAAGATAATAAAGAATAGACTTTGGAAGCCCTTGATTTATTGTTGAAGGTGCTTACCTGTTTTCCTGGCTTCACAAATAGAACTTTTATATAAATCCATGATTATTCTCACATTTATAGAATATTGATAATTGACCTCTAGTGAGTGTCGAAGTCAGCCATGTTGTCTCTACCCCTTCGGGATTAGGCGGGATACTCACTGAGTACACGTTGATTACGTACTCATACTACACTTCTGTGCATTTTTGTTGCACAGGTACATGTACACTTCTAGCAGCCTACTGGCGTACCAGCAGGGATAACTCTTGGACTAGGTGAGCTGCAATTTGCGAGGTGACCCGCAGCTAGTGTAGTTCCTTTCTGTACTTTAATCATTTATTCCCTGTCCACTGTACTCCGGACAGAGGTTGTATTTTATTTCACTTATCAGTAGTCGCTTATGCACTTGTGAGACCGGGTTCTGGGATGGTTTTCGAAAGATTTGATTTAATTGTTGTGGTTGATTTGAATTGAAGCAAAAACCTCTTATTTATGAAAAATGGAAGGAAATTTCTGGAATTTGATGTATTTTAAAAGAGGATTTTAAATCGGTAATTTAATTGGCTTGCCTGACGGCGGTGTCCGGTGCCATCACGACCCTTAGTCGATTTTGGGTCGTGACACTCATTACAAACCTTTACCCTTTTGTGAAATAATTCCCTCTTTTGAACATGTCCCTCCTTGAATATTGAGAATAGGGCTAAAAGCCTAAGTTATGGGTGTTGGTGTCAAGTTGGAAATTGGTAAGGTTTTACATTGAGTGTAGAAACATATACCTCAAAGTTGTTCATATGAAATCAAAAGAAAATAGTTATATAAAAAATGTATATATAAATATGGAGTCTTGAGAAAATTAGAGAGGTACTTTAAGGTGGTTCTTTGTTGGTAACTACATGCCAATAAGGGCTTTGTGGTTTAAAAAGATGTGAGTAGTGTTCAAGGAGGGTGTAGTCACTTATATCCCAAATAACTATCCGATCCTTTCCCTAAACCTACATTACAAGCATAAAAAGTCCTTATGGGATCTCAAACCGAATGCTCTTGAATAGGTCGCGAATTAAAATGAGGTCAAGCTTATGGTATGATAATTTGTAACACTTGAAATTCTTTGTTGAGAGTGAGTGTCTTTGTGTATTTGTCCCTTGTCTTATTATTGTAAATATGGTGATTTTCGAACTTTCTTTCTTGTGAGGGCACATGAATCAGGATGGATTGGTGACATTGATGTATCCGGAAGTGAGTAAATTGAGCATATGTAATATACTAAAGCTTTTGAGTCACTTCTTGAGGCTTATTGTTGTCACTTGATTATTTTGAAATTCCTTTGCATTTCTTGAAGTTGTTTTTAAATGAGGGAGTTATTTGGATAAGACTCACATGCTAGAGCCTAATTATTAGTACCAACCAAATCCATAAATATGGTGTTCACTTGGAGAATGTGATTTAGAAATAATAGCAATACTACTTGTGCGCTAAATGGTAGAACATCATTGAATTATTGGGTTTGATTTGCTTGAGGACAAGCAAAAGCTTTAAGTTGGGGTGTTGATGATTAGTGATGTTACCACTCATTATAGTCGCTTTTCTTTAGTTTTTGTGTCCTTTAATTATAAAATGAGGTGATTTATGGTATGTATTGCTAGATTTTTAGGTAAATGATGCCATGGAGAGATTTGAAGTCAATTGAAGAGGAATTGGGCAAAAAGAGTAACAAAAGTACAAAATCCTTCAGTGATTCCGCACCTGCGGAATATTATATGCATCTGCATTATTGCATCTGCGAAGGGAGAGGCTGCATCTGCGAGAATTGGCTACTAGGCACTAGGACCGCATTTGCGGTCAATTATCCGCTCATGCGGTCATGCAAAGCGAGTATAGGTCCGCATCTGCGGAGACAAGAATTTTACACTGGCCTCGCACTTGCGATTAGTAGTCCGCTTTTGTGGATCCGCACATGTGAAGATTGTTCCACATGTGCGGTCAATGGGCTTCAGGTCTGGGTAATTTTGGAAAATGACACTTTCTCCAATCCAAACCTAAAAATACATGACCTAGCCTATTGGAAACACATCTTTGGCTTATTTTCAGTCCCTAAGACTAGAGAGAACAAGTTTGGAAGCTAGGATTTTTGCACATACACTTGGTTTTAAAGATTTGAAGATTTTGGTTAAGAATTTCTTACTCATTTGTACTCACTTCATTTCCTTGATTTGTATTAAATATCTAAGTATTTAGTATTTATTCCAACACCTGAATATTGTTTATGGAAATATTCATAGTTAAAGTGTGGATTAAATATCCTGTTGTGCTTATGTATTGAATGATTTTTTACCTTTTATGAAGTGAGTTATTGTTTCTTTAATTATTCTTGTTCTTTAATGTTTCCAAAGGGGTTAGCTAACCCTAGGACTCGCCCATTAACTTCAAATTTTTTTGGGAAAGATTATTTGGGGTTGGGAAAGATTAATTAACAAGAACATGAGGCTTTAACCCTCATTTTATAGATTCTACCTAGGGATAAGATTGAACTACTTGTAGCCATATCCGAGTGTGCTTAATCTCGTAATTGATTTAGGGATAATTCAATTGGGAAGTTTTGTTAGTCTTTGGAAGAAGCTAATATAGAATTATTACCCGTGGCTAATTAACATAAACTCGCTCATATTATTAACATAAACTCGCTCATATTTGTAAAATCGTGAAATACATTGGATCGTTACTTGTGTGTAATTCCCCGTGTATCCATACATGTAGCCGTTGATTATTTTACTTGCTTTCTAGGTTAGTTTACATTTTTGCATTTAGTTATAAACATTTTCAAAAACCAATTCTAAGTGTTTGGCATTGCATAACAAGTGATAATTCTCTTACATTCCTAATCACCTACATATTGTTCTCTGTGGGATTCGACCCTGACTCATAGTTTGGTAAATTATATTGCATGCGATCGTGTCCATTTACTTTTTAGTAGTGGATTTTGATGTCATCAAGGTACCGCCTCGTAGGCCCAAAAGTAAAGATGCAATAGGGGCGCTCCCGAGGTACTGCCTCATAGTCCCAAAAGTAGATATGCAACAATGACAAATGTCGCGCCCCTTTTTCTTGCGTAATCGGATTTCGACACGTGAAGACTCTTTTAAGGAAGGGTTTTAAAAGAGATAGTCGCCACCTAACGGATTAAGGTGCGTTAGGGAACCTATTTGCAAATAACTTTGTTTGACTAGTTTGCATCACCACAGATCGGACAAGGGCTCGAAATTACCTCGAAGAGAAGGTGTTAGGCACTCTTCGTGGTCCACAACTGTGGGCCCCGACCGAACTCAGTTATATGAATTAGTCTATAGGAAAGGAAGCAATTTGGACAAATGAAATAAACGATTTATTTTAAATAGAAAAAGGAGGGGTGTCCTAAGTTTTTTAGCCTAAAGGATCACTCCGTGCAACATAAATAATACTTCGTAACTCCCTCGACATGGGATGTTACTCATATTATTAAGCGGGCACAGACTCTCATCTCCTGCTACCCAATTACTATCTTTAAGTTGTTTACCTGAAGCGCACTAGTCAATTCTAAGTCGTGCCCTATGTGTGCACTACCCGTCCCATGCCTATGGTCTAGGAGGAATTTGGACCTCTATTTCATGGTGGTTCTAGACCTTAACTTAGGTTGCTCAATAGGGAAAAATACTAAGCAACAGACAAAACAGTTAGGACTTTAAAATGGGAACAAGTATAGGCTCAAGTTTGACTCCGCATTTCGACATCAAATGCATCCCAAATTCGTTATCATTGATAGAGTTTGTTAATTTCAGAATCCTATAGGCAGGATATCTATGTGATATTAAATGAACAAACAAACAATCATGTACAAAATCAATTTTCTTAATACGTTAAGTAGAACCTACATAGTTTGCCTACTGATTTTAGCATAATACGATTAAGCCTATTAGCATGGTATCTATGTGTTTTATGCGATAGTAGACAATGGAAAGTCACAGAAACAGATCCAGAATTATTTGTTTGAATCCTATAGGCATGTTTTCTAGTGAGGGTAACAGCACAGTTGGAATCTCGGGCAAAACTAATAATTAAACAAATTTAGGCCTGTATGTCGCGCCCCTTTTTTCTAAAGGCAAAATCGGGTTTATGACATTTTTGGTAGGATAACTCATTCCCTTTTGGGAATTGGTTTTGGAATTGAAGAGTTGCCACCTAATGATTAAGTGCATTAGGACACTAAGAAGGGTTTGAGTTTGAAGAACCAGAGTTTGGGTAAGGGCTAGAAATTATTCCGAAGAGAAGGTGTTAGGTACCCCTCAGGATCCACTAGTGTGGTTCCCGGCCATGCTACAATTGTGACTTTAAACAACAAGTAAGCAAATAAAGGTCTCAAATAGAAGGGGCTTTCACGTAATGTTGCAAGCAAGTTGGGAGTTTGAAGAAGGTAGAGAAAGCAAAAGTTTAAGAAAAATAATTTGAACAAATATAATAAGGGAGAAGGGGGTCCTAGGTTTATGAACAATATGGATCACCCCACACAACACCCGTTAACCATTTATACATGTGGTGTTATTGCGTAGTCATCATATCCATACCTACCCTTCACATCCCGTTAAGGTATTAAAACGCGGAATAGTATCGTTACTTATTGCGTGCTATTACCCGTCCCAATCCTATCAGTCCCGGAGGCATTGAGACTATTAATCCTAAAAGGGAGGGAATTGGGGGCTTTTCAGAGTTTTAAAAAAAAGGATAAAAGTCTAGGCGACAAGAAAAAACACATAAACAGTCAGGGGGAAACAAATAGCAATTAAGGCTCAAACAAGCCTCCTCACTTAAAAGAGCAAATATGGCATGACTTCAAATACTGGTTTGGTCTGAATTAAATAATGCGAAAGAGGAAGAGGAGGTTCCTGAGGTAGACTAGTTTGATATATGGCTCAGAGAGGAAGCTAAGATCAGTCTTGCTTATTGATTGTTTCAATTACTAGTTAATGAGGCGAAATCAGTTTTTTATCAGTCATTACCACCTAAGGCTTGCCTAAGTGTTTGAGCGAGATCCTAATGGACATGATATCTACTACTGATTCAGAAGTAGCATAAATAATGCGGAATTCTTATAGGCATAGTATCTAAATGCGTAAGACTGGTTTCAAACTTATAAGCATAGTGCTTATTAAGACCTATGAGCAGGATATCGAGATGTAATTAAACATGCAGAATTGAACAATCTCTTATAGGCATAGTATCTAAATGCGTAAGACTGGTTTCAAACTTATAAGCATAGTGCTTATTTAAGACCTATGAGCAGGATATCGAGATGTAATTAAACATGCAGAATTGAACAATCTCTTATAGGCATAGTATCTAAATGCGTAAGACCGATTTCAAACTTATAAGCATAGTGCTTATTTAAGACCTATGAGCAGGATATCTAGATGTAATTAAACATGCAGAATTGAACAATCCTATATGCATGATTTCTATATGGGGGTGAATATGCAAAATAGACCTATAGGCAGGATCTCTAAACATGATTGGATATGCAGAATTAAAGTAATCCTATAGGCAGGATCTCTAAACATGATTGAATACGCAGAATTAAAGTAATCCTATAGGCAGGATCTCTAAATATGATTGAATATGCCGAATTAAAGTAATCCTACAGGCAGGATCTCTAACCTTTGCGTGCATAAATACCCGACCCTTTTAACTAGCCAGCCCCAGTGTTTATTACAAGGTTATTACAGACCCAATAATGAATTACATTAAAAGTAAAGAAAGAAAATTACAATCAGAAGAAGACAGATTCCTGTCTGAGTTATGGACCAAACCACTTTCGATGCCATTTGCTTCAAAGCCTTTCTCAAACTTCAGTGTGTCAGAGTTCCCTAAGGGCCTCAAAAGGGCTCAGGGCAATGCTTATATCCCAAACACATTATAGAATTGGATTATAGTGCAGTGTGGAAATGCCAGCCCTCAGATGTCCAAGTTTAGAGGGAACTCAAGGTCCCAAAGCAAGGCTCATAAGAGAGGGGCAGAACTTAAGAGTCTAAGAATAAGTGTAAGTGCATAGAGGGGGGAATCAGGGAGAGCCATGGCAGGCTGATGGTCATGCCCAGCAATTGGGAATGCTAGCACACCCCTGACTAGCCTGTTAGCCAAATAAAGGAGTTAGGATCCATTGTGGATCAGGTTATGGCCTGGGTGTTAATTAGGATACTGCCAGGACAAGACCTTAACTCAAGCACATAGAAGGGGGTAGGGGCAGGGATTCATAGTAGAAACAAGTGCAGAGAAAGCACACAATTAACATAAATCATTGAACATGAGCAGTAAAACACACAAAAGGGTGAAACTGTAAAGTAAACACATAGGGGTGAGGCAGAAAATCTAAATAAAAAAACATACCAGATTCAGGTAAAAACAGTAGTCTTGAAAAGCCAATTTGTAAGCAAACAGTTCCAAAGGATCTCAGAAAAGCAGAGTGTTGAGAGAGTATTGAACTCAAAGCAGTATTGTAAGTGTGTAATTTGAAAGTAAAAGTTCGAGGTATTGAACTTGAAGTGTTTTTGAAAGTGCAGAAGGGTAGTCCCTTTTATAGTGCAGAGAAGCAAGTAAGAAAGGTAAGAAAATAGCTTACAATCAATCACATAGAATCTCCCTTCAGTTAAGTGATTTGATTTCAAACGGGTAGATTATAAACAAGGAAAGAAATTAGATTAAAACCTTTTCAAAGTAGCACAAAGAGGGTAAATACACAGGAGTTATTTAAGGAAAAAGTTCAATGGTACACGGCTTGGAAAAAATAGGGAAAAGGAATAAATCAAACAACTAGGGAACTCAAAAATTATAGGCCTAATTCGAATAAACCAAGTCAAGAATAGGTAAAAAGGGTTCAATTAAAGAAAATCATTAGCAATCAGTCCAACCCTTGAAAGGAACTTAGAATCAATTAATAATTAGCCGAATTCTTTTTTGAAAGGAGAAATTCTCACATATAAAGCAGACAAATCAAAAAAACAAAGGGTCGTCAGATCACTTAAAAAGAGTCTGACATTGAAAGGTTCAGAATCATATGCATGAAAGGGTACAAGTCCAATTTATAGATTCAGAACGAGTTTGAGAGTCCAGGGTCCCAAAGTGGAACCCTAATTCGCACACAAAAATCAAAATTGCCAAGAAACCCCCAGATCCGAGGGTTTCGAATTAAATCAGACATAGAGGTCAGAAGGCAAGCCATTTGTTTCAGAGTCTCAACAAAACAGATATGATAGCATGTTTGGACAACAAAAGAAGAAAAAATCATGAAGAACATATTCAAGAAAACTCGGAACTTAAAAAAGTTCAGAAGAAGGAGATAATACAAACTTGAATGCAAGTAGATGAAGCATGTAAGAACATGAACAGAGTCCAGTAATCGAATAACTGAACGGAAAACACGTATAGTGAAAGAGTAAAGAAAACATAGCAAAGACTAACATGAGTAACATGCATAGTAGAAAAGAAAAGGTAAAAGACAGTACATGTGTAATAAAGAGAAATCACACGAGCAGGGTATAGACAAACACACATAAATCAAAGAAGAAGAAAAATCAGAAAGATTTTTTCCAAAAATCCTTTCAGAAACCCTAAAATCGGAGAGAAACGATTTTGAAAAGAAACTTTTGGGGAAAAAACTTTAGATGGCATAGATACAGTATGGATCTAAGCAAATAATGGTGAAAGAACCTCGAATAGCTTAGGGTTTCGAAGAAACCCTAGAAATGAGAAAGGCTTTGAAACATGTTTGATCTTGAGTCAGAGAGGTCAAGAATCAGGCTTCTGAGTCTTGAATATGCTGGAGCATGGCCGGAGGAGCCATGAAATCGAAGGTCTGAGAAGGTCTTAAAGAGAACCATCGAAGTCAGGCTTCACAACCTTAAATAGCTTAGGTCTAATGGTGAGAAAGGGTGAGTACAGACTATCTACGGTCTGAGACGCCATGGATTCCGACGGAAACACGGTGAAATAAGGTGGGAGACGATTAGGGTTCCGGGAGGGTTCGAGAGAGTTTGCGAGACGAAGGGGTTCAAAGGCGCCGTCTCAGACGAAAATGAATTAGGTTAGGGGGGGGGTTGGAAATTAAAATTTTAAGGGGGAATTATGGCCGTTGATCAAAATGATCAACGACCTGGATCAAAGAGGAGCCGAGCGGGTTTTTTAATTGGGTCAGGGGTTGGGTAATTTAGGGATTGGGCTGGTCCGATTTCGGATTGAAATCGGTTCAATTTAAGGTTAAAATTGAAAGGTAAAAAGGGGTTGTAATCGGAAAAAATGAGGCTAAATGTTAAATAGCAGTTTTCCCTTTTTATTTTATAAAATAGTAAAATGATTCTACAAGTAAATTAAAAGTACTGAACTAATTAATAATATATAAATATTAATCCAAAAATACTGGAAATAATTTTATAGTTGTAAAAATATTGTCAATCGTAAAATAGGCTATAATTGCAATTATATGCAATTTAGTTTTAAAAATACCAAATAAATTTATAAAAATGAACAAAAATCACCTTAATTATTTTTTGGCGCAAATATGAAAACAAAAATAAATAATTCACTAAAATGATAATTTTGGGAACAATTATTGGATTTTGTACTGCAGAAATAGACAATAAATTGATTGAAAAAATCATAAAAATTAGGAAAAAATACCAAAACTCTTGGGCATGCTTATAAATTCATATACATGCTATTTTGGGAGTATTTTGAGTATAAAAAATACATAGGGAAAAAATTGGGTGTCAACAGCTGCCCCTCTTTACCCGGAAAGGATGAAAGAGTTGTCGGGTAAAGATATGATGGCCAATTTTGACCGAATAAAATGATTTGACAAATTTTGACCGAGCTCTAGTCCCTGAGCTGCCTACATATCCCTGGTCTTACAAGAATCAAGCCATATGTAGTTCAGGGTCCATTGGCGGACTATGCCGATGGAGATTTCGAAAAACGGACGCGATGTTCAGGCTAAGAAGGATGGTCAGAGTCTGATAGGCTGCGGGAATTGGAGCAGGATCGCTCCTACTGAGACGGCCGTTGCTAGCCGGTGTACCTGCAAATGAATAATACCAACATAAATTATGCGTAAATTTAAACGTGATGCAAGTTCCCATTGGACCATGAATGCTGTCTTCGAACGGTTAGGATGACATCCTCAGACTATGACGTATTAGGCCATGAAACATATAGTAAAGGATTTGCAGGCTATGAGATGATGTTCTCGGGCTATGAGAATGATGCCTCCGAAACATGATGCCTTTGAATAATGATATGCAAAAGGTAAAAACGGGGTCCTCAGGCCATGGCATGGCGTTCTCTGGCTATGAGAATGGTGCCTCCAAACAATGACGCATTTGGAAAATTTGGCGATCTTTCAGCCCATGAAATGCAAAAGGTGGCGATCTTTCAGCCGATGCAAGATGTAAATGAAGTGGTGGCGGTATTTCAGCCGTGCAAGAGAAGTAAAATGGCGATATTTCACCCATTCCAGAGAAATAAAGTGGCGATATTTCAGCCATGCAAGATGGAGACAGAGCTTAGTCTCGGAAGGTAGAAAGGTAGCCTTATGCAATGCAGAGAAATGCAGATGGAGGTAGAGCTTAACCTCGGAAGGCAGAAAGGTAGCCTTATGCAATGCAGGGAAATGCAGATGGAGGTAGAGCTTAACCTTGGAAGGCAGAAAGGTAACCTTATGCAATGTAGGGAAATGCAGATGGAGGTAGAACTTAACCTCGGAAGGCAGAAAGGTAGCCTTATGCAATGCAGAAAATAAAGGCGAATAGCAATGAAATCTCTTAGCTGGTAGATGATAGCTGATAGTCGATTGTCGTATTGTGGCTGCTGGGGATGTCGCGTACGGATAACAATTGTAAATAGGTGATGATTCTGAGAGTTGTATTCCTGAAAAAGTATGAGTGTGTAATCGTATCTGATGATTTTATGTCTTGGGTGCCTGCATCCAAAGAAAATCGTGAGTTTTGTAAAAGGGGGGAAGGTTAGTTCGTCTTCCCTTGGACTTTGCTTGTCGTGCTCGGCTTTTGTTTTTATTGGGGTAGCGTCGCTAAACAGAGCAATTTTGATAGTAGTCATGCATGAATTAGTAAAAAATGTAACGTAAATACATAATTAAAAAATATTTTTCTTTTAGATGAACTGACGGCTGCGACGCTGTTCAAGACATTGCAACCTCTCTTGTTCTGGAATTTTGAGGGTCCTCCTCAAAATTCTGACCCAGTTTACTGAGCTGGTGCTTTTTACGGCTGCGTGCGATGAATGGCTGAAAATCACTTCGGAATTTTGAGGGTCCTCCTCAACATTCTGTCCTAGTTTCCAATGGCGGGGGAGATGAAAATTTTATTGAATTATGACCGAACCCATAGGGTGTTGATACCCAATTTTTCCTTACATATTTTTATATACTCAAAATATTCTCAAAATAGCATGTACATGCATATATAAGCATGCCCAAGGGTTTTGGTATTTTTCCCTTATTTCCAAAAATTTTTAAAATCAATTTATTGTCTATTTTACTAGTACAAAATTCAATAATTATTCCCAGACTAGTATTTTGGTGAATAGTTTATTTTCGTTCTCATATTTACACCAAGAAATAATTAAGCTAATTTTTGCATAATTTTACATATTTGTTTGGTATTTTTTAAGCCAAATTGCATATAATTTTAATTATAGCCTATTTTACAATTAACAACATTTTACAACTATAGAATCATTTTTAGTATTTTTAAATTAATATTTATACGTTATTAATTAAGTTCAGTACCTTTAATTTGTTTTAAAATCTTTTTAACTATTTTATAAAAAATAAAAGAGGGAAAATTGGCTATTTAATAAACAACCCTTATTATTTCAATTTTAGCCAATTTGGCCACACCTCTATCAGATTATAATTGATCCAATACCCAATTAAACTCACCCCAGCCCAATCCCTAATATAACCCGGCCCAACCCCATTTTAATCTGAGCCGTTGATCAAATAAGATCAACGACCTAGATCTCTTTTCCTAAATTAAAATCTAATTGCCCCCCCGACCCCTCAGTCTTCGAGACAGGTCTCTCTCTCTCTCTACTCAGTCTTCGAGACTGGTCTCTTAATCTAATTTCACTCATTCCTTCATATTTTAAACCTTTCTTTACTCGATCTTTACAAATAATCAGTTTTAAGCATCTTTGTCCCCTATTTGAAACTAGGATTTCTTGGAGTTCTTTTACGCATGTTTCGACCGATTTCTTTATGATTAAACCTTTTCCTTGTTTGTTCTGACCGATTTTATGCTCTTATATTTTTTAGCTTGACTCTGCTAAAAAACCCTAATTTCTAAAGATTTTTCTTCGTTTTGGTTGTGTGTGTTAGCATGATTTCTTTACTCTGGTTCTATATGCTAGCATGTTTCTTTGCTTTGATTATGTGTGTTAGCCTGATTTTCTCTTCCTTGTCTCTATGTGTTAGCATGTTTCTTCGTTTTGACTATGTGTGTTAGCTTGATTTTCCTTGCTTTGGTTCTGTCTGCTAGCCTATTTACCTGATTCTTGTTAATATCTAGTGGTCACCATGCTTCGAATATGTCCTGCTGAATCTTAGCCTATTTTTACCATCTCTAAATGATTGTGTTTGTTCATCTCTCATTCACTTCTGTCTATATTGCTAATTTTGTTTACTACTCTTGTTCATTCGCCTCTATTTGTATGTTGAGAATACAGAATCATGACTTCGCATGATTGATTCTGATTTTCCTTGATTGTTGGTAATTGAAAGACTTTCTTTCAAAGCCCTAGAATTCTACTTGCCTGTTTAAATTAATTGATTTTGTTACCTTATTTGCTATGGTACCTTGTTCTACTTAGCCTTAATCGGAATTTTCCTGAATTTGGTCCTAATTGACTACTATATGCATACTCCTTCCTTATTTAATCCTGCACTGATATTTTCTTATTGCCTTATACGGTGCTGAATCTTTTCGTTTGATTTTGATTCCCTTAACTAATGGGAGTACTTCCTTGATTCTCTAATTGATTGATTCTGAGTTCTTAAATTAACATACTACTGTAATTTTTACCTTATTTTTTTACCACCTACTTTCAACTATAAATACCCTAAGTCTTTCACACGAAAAAGGACACAACATTGAATACTCTCAATTCTGCATTCTCTTTCTCTCTTACTCTTTTGCTCTATTGATGTTCTTTGCTCTTGCTTATTATTAGCCGGCTGAAAGCCAAGGCTAATATTGTGTTACTACTTTGTCTTTGCATCCTGCTCTTGCTCTCTTACTGGTATGTCCTAATTAATCTTCAAGTCTCCAACCAATGTGTTTACTTTTGTTTCAGTTCATTATCTTTCTGATTTTCTTCTACATATGCTTCTCCTGCTCATTGTGCAATTGATTCTTTTGTTTTAGTACTTTACCATGTCTTCTGATTTACATGCTAAGTCTGTAATATGACATTGTCTATCCCTATCTTTTACTTGCTATGCATGTATCCTATTGCTATACATTAGCATGCCTAAACTTTATCACTTCCCAGTTTCCCTGATCCCTAGCACTTTATATGTTCTTCTTGATTTACATGCTTCTAACTGCTGTTTATCTTAAATGTTATAATTGTCCCCCTGTTATTGTCTAGGTATCATGTCTAAGTTTGACCATTCTTGGTCCCCTGTTACTGTTGAACTATTGTTTCTGCTGTTTTCTTTCTAAAAGAAACCACTTGTTTTTGAAAACTCTTTTAAACTACTTCTTCATGCACCTCACACTACTCTTAGAGAATAGGTTCTGCCCCCTTCGTGTGAGCATTGCTTTGGGTACCTCTGAGTACTTACTGAACATTGACACACAAGGCTGGTATTCCACATTGCACCTGTCCTGCATTCTTCTAAGTGTTTAGGTGCTGGTATTGGCCAAGGACCCAATGGGTCCCTAGGGAGCTTTGCCGCACCTAGACCATGGCAAAGGCTGTGAAACTCGAAGGGGTTGAGGTTGGAAGACTGGGCCTGATTGAAGGTTCCCTATAGGATAACTTCTTATTTTTGTTCTTTATTACTGTAATTCAGATACTATTGGTTTGTAATAATTTGTAAATAAACGATTGGGGCTGTATAGTGAATATGGGGGGAGGGGAATGCATGTTTATTTTAAGTAATAGGTAGAAAACTTGTTTATAGGTTTTATTTACCTATTTGCGCAATAGATAACCTGCTTAGGGCATGCATTTTCATATGTTAGAAATCATGTTTTAGGTCAGGCACTCTCAGTATGTTATTATACTCACTTTGTAATTTTAATCAATTAACAACAAACCAAATAAACTGTCATTACTGCATTGGCATGTTAGAAATCATGTTTTAGGTACTCCTATGTGCATTAGATATCCTGCCCTTAGGACTTCTCATTCGTTTGAATTACAATGGTTAATTAACACGTTAGTCTAATAACTTTGCTAAAATATGGCTAAGTGGTTTGAAACATTTTCTGCAAATACCTTAACATGCGTACCTTTAAAAAATAAAAATCAAATAGGCGTGTCCATTCCTTAAAATAATCAGACAATGTATACGATGCCTAGGCAAACTTTAGGCCTAATAAGAATTGATTAATTGTGTTTTACTAGACCAACCAACTACTTGTAATTTCGACTCTGCCGTTCCCATTCTTGCTTTGATTCTCTGAAGCTCACTCTATTTTCTTAAAAAAAACTCTGCTTCATCTGGCAACGATTTTGAAATGGTGCACCTATTTACTCGTATTGAATTTCTGATTTTTGATGTTCTCAAATCATTGGGTTACCAACCTCTGCCCAGAATCGTGCTATTTTACTTGTCTTGTACCTCATTAAACTACTGCTACTACTTCATTTTTACAACCATGCTTTAACTTCTGTAAAAATTCCTATCTTTGAGACCTTGCATGTGTTTAAGACGTGCTAATTATGCATTCATTTGAAGAGGGATTTGTGAGCCTTTATTTGATTTTGTATGCTCCCTTCTGCGCAGTCCTATTTGTTATGTATGTCGCCTAGCATTTTTGCCTTTAAACTTAAGGGTTCAGCCTAGTTCCTACCACATAGGAATAGTGGTCCTAAATACCCTCTAGGACTTATAGGACGGGACGTGTAAGAGCACGCGGTAAGTATTTGTGACCAATACACGCGTTTATTAACCTTTACGGGTGGGAAGGGTAGAATATGGAGATGATGATCGATGCACTAATATCTCATGTAGCCCCTTTCCGAAGGAGCAATTACTGAGTATTGCATTTATGATCCATATTAATCATAAACCTAGGACTCCTTTCCCTTTGTTTGTTTTCATCTCCTCTTGTAAAACTATTCAAATCTTATCTTCAAAGTTGTTTTTAGCTTATTTGCAATGTTGTATATTTGAATCTTTGAATGTTTATTTGAAGTCACAATATAGCATAGCCGGGAACCACACTAGTGGATCTTGAGGGGTGCCTAACACCTTCCCCTCGAGATAATTTCTAGCCCTTACCCAAACTATGGTTTTCCAACTCAAAACCCTTAGTGTCCTAATGCACTTAATCATTAGGTGGCGACTCTTCAATTCCAAAAACCCAAATCCCAAAAGGGAATAGAGTTGTCCTCCCAAATGTCGTAAACCCGATTTCACGAGAAAAAGGGGGCGTCGACATAGGGCTGCCTACCTATCCCTTCTTAAACGGGAATCAGGTCAGGAGTAGTTCAAATTACATTATAACATAAAAAGTGGCTACACATAGTATCGTTTGACTGCATCTGAATTGATTGGCTTTGGCCAAACTTCTCCGTCCATTTCTACAAGTATGAGGGCTCTTCCTGTTAGAACCCGGTGAACCATATATGGACCGTGCTAGTTGGGAGAGAATTTCTCTTTGGCTTCATCCTGATGTGGGAAGATTTTCTTCAACACTAGCTGTTCCGATGTGAATTGTCTTGGCTTGACTCTTTTATTGGAGGCTCTGGACATTCTGTTCTGATACAATTTACCATGACAAACTGCGTTCATTCTTTTCCCATGTATAAGGGCTAATTGCTCGTAGCGACTTTTTACCCATTTTGCATCGTCGAGTTCTGCGTCCTGTATGATCCTCAAGGAAGGAATTTCCACCTCAGCGGGAATGACTGCCTCTGTACCATAAACCAATATATAGGGAGTTGCCCTGGTTGATGTGCGAACTGTGGTACGGTACCCCAACATAGCAAATGATAGCTTCTCATGCTGTTGCTTGTGCTTCCCTATCATCTTCCTTAGTATCTTTTTGCTTATTGGCAACTTCTATGGCTCCATTCATCTGAGGTCTGTAGGCTGTAGAATTCTTGTGTTTGATCTTGAAAGTTTCACACATGGCTTTCATCAGGTCACTGTTGAGATTGGAACCATTATCAGTAATGATCGACTGTGGAATTCCGAACCGACATATAATACGGTCGCGGACAAAGTCTGCCACGACTTTCTTAGTCACTGCCTTATATGATGCTGATTTGACCCATTTGGTGAAATAATCAATCGCTACTAGAATGAACCTATACCCGTTTGATGCGGCGAGCTCGATAGGTCCGATAATATCCATTCCCCAAGCGGCGAACGGCCATGGCGAGTTTGTTGCAGTAAGCTCATTTGGAGGCACCTTTATCATGTCTGCATGTATCTGACAAAGACTCTCTCATCAAGAACCTAGCCGCAAAACTCAAGAAACTGACTAGACGAGTCCAGGGTGTTGAAGGAAACAAAGGTATCGAGGGGCTGAATTATGAGGACCTTTGCATTCAGCCGGATGTCGAACTTCCCGAGGGGTACAAACCTCCCAAGTTCGAGATGTTTGATGGCTCAGGGGATCCCAGAGTCTATTTGAGGACATACTGTGATAAGCTGGTCGGAGTCGGAAGAGATGAAAAGATTCGCATGAAGCTCTTTATGAGAAGTTTGAAAGGTGATGGTCTATCTTGGTACATTAGCCAAGACCCCAAGAAGTGGACAAGCTGGGTCGGCATGGCATCCGATTTCATGGACAGGCTCAGATTCAATACAGAGAATGCGCTAGATGTATTCTACATCCAGAATTTGAAGAAGAAACCTATAGAGACGTTCCGCGAGTATGCTACTCGTTGGAGATCAGAGGCTGCTAAGGTCAGACCGGCCTTAGAAGAAGAACAAATGAACAGGTTTTTCGTCCGAGCTCAGGACCCACAATATTATGAGAGGTTGATGCTGATTGAAGGCCAGAAATTCTCCGACATCATCAAGCTAGGGGAAAAGATCGAGGAAGGCATTTAAAGTGGTATGGTCACTAATTTTGAGGCATTGCAGGCTACCAACAAGGCTCTACAGTCTGGTGGCACATCTAAGAAAAAGGATGTGAGTGCCGTGATGGTTGCACAGAGAACAAAATCCCTAGTAAAATACCAAACCTACCCAGTATCTCCTCTCACATATCAACCTACCCCTAATTACCAAGCACCTTCGCCCTCTTTCCAAGTTCAACCACCTACTTACCAATCATCTCCACCCCCCACATATCAACCTACCTCACCGAGATATTCCCAACCTGCACCCGTCTACCAAGCTTATAATGCTCAGCCCTCTCAAAGCTGCTGGTTACGTCACCCTATCCCTGCCATAACCCCAGAAAATCCTTCCCAATGGGTCAACCCGAACAAAACTTGTGCATACCATTCCGACATGAAGGGGCATACAATTGATGAGTGCCGCTCTCTAAAGGATAAAATCCAAGCCTTAATTGACAACAAGATCGTGGCAAAGGAGCCTGCTCTTAATGTTCGCAACAATCCTTTGCCTGACCATAAAGGCGGAGGCGTTCACATGATCGAGATAGAAGATGATCGAGATAGAAGATGATTGCCTGTCCATACCACTCGAGCTTGAAACACCGTCTTCTACAAAGACGCCAGAACCAATTGAGGTTGAGTTTGGGTCTTCAAAGGCACCGGTACCATTTGAAGTTGCTGTATTACCTCCCAAAATGAGGGTACCCATTCCTGTAGCAATGTCAGCCATAACGCTGTTCCATACATAGGCTGTTCCTTGGGATTACACTGCCGAGGCGAGAAGGAAAGGGAAAACTAGATCTAGAGAAGTAATTGCAGCACAGGGTATGACCTGAACCGGCAGGATTTATACTTCAGAACATCTAGCTGAGTCCAGTAAGCAGGCCTCTGGAAGACCAACCGTCACTGAAACCGGGCCTGATGACCTATGGAGAAAGATACAAGCAAAGGAGTACTCAATCATCGATCAGTTGAGCAAAATGCCAGCCCAAATCTCAATCTTGGCCCTGCTACAAAGCTCTGATGCACATAAAAATGCCTTATTGAAAGTGCGGGCATATGTGCCCAGTAACATAACTGGAGGAGAAATGGCGAACATGGTAGGGCAGGTATTAAAGAGTCACAAAATCACTTTCCACGAGGATGAGTTGCCCCCAGAAGGGCTAAGCCATAACAAAACATTGCACATCACTGTGCAATGTGAAGACTATTTCATTACCACGATTTTGATTGATGGAGGGTCCAGCCTCAATATTTGTCCATTGATGACTCTCAGAATATTGGGGAAGAGCCTACATGAGATCAAGGATGGGGCCATCAACGTCAAAGCTTCTGATGGTTCTTAAAGGTCCACTATTGGGGAAATCAGTTTGTGTCTGCAAATGGGACCGACTTGGTTCGACGTTGATTTTCAAGTGGTAGACATCCCAGCATCTTACAACTTATTATTGGGACGACCTTAGATCCACACCGCTGGAGCTGTAGCATCAACCATGCACCAGGCAGTGAAGTTCGAGTGGAATCATGTGACGACCCAAAGGGGGTCATCACTTGTTCCTTATTCACTCTGTACTTCTAAGGCCTTGAAAATATCATTTGAGGTTGCCTTGATTTGCGTGCGCAGTCTAGGCACGTAGTCGGAAAGCTTAAATATGAATTCTATGAGAAAAATGTTAAATCTTGATATTAAATTGATTAAGTTTGACTTCGGTCAATATTTTTGGCAAACGGACCCGGACCCGTGATTTGACGGTCCCGGAGGGTCCGTAGGAAAATATGGGACTTGGGTGTATGCCTGGAATCGAATTCCGAGATCCCAAGCCCGAGAAATGAATTTTTGTGTGAAATTGTCTTTAGAAAATAACTAAGGAAATTGAAAATGAAATTTGACTAAAAGACTGTGGTATCGGGCCCGTATTTTGGTTCCGGCGCCCTGTACAAGTCTTATATATGGTTTAAGCGCTTTCTGTAAAGTTTGGTTGAAATCGGACGTCGTTTAACATGTTTTGGACTTAAAACTCTAAACTTTATGTTTTACGAAATTTGGAAGGAAATCATGGGTCTTGAGGCCTAATTTGATGTTTATGATGTGATTTTGGCGATTTGATCGCACGGATTAGTTCGTAGGATGTTCTTGAGGTTGTGTGTATGTTCGGTTTGGATCCCCGAGGGCTAGGGTGAGTTTTGAGTAGGTTCCGGGAGGTCTTAGACTTAAAATAACAGATGTTGCAGGTTCAGAAGAGTTGCAGGCTCCAGCGCGTCCGCGGTCGCCTTAGCGCGGTCCGCGTGGAGGCTGTGCGGCCGTGGTCGTCCATGCGCGGTCCGCGTAGCCAACTTCAGAGAGCCAGCAATCTCCAGGTCTACCAGCGCGGCTGCGGTCCTTTTTGTGCGGTCCGCGCTGGGGGTATTTAGAGAGTTTCGTATTGTTCAGTTCTTCAACGCGGCCGCTGTCCATTTTTGCGCAGTCCGCGCTGGGACTTCAGGGGGGTATATAAAGACAGGAATTTCAGTTATTTTTCACTTTTTCAAAAATCCAAAACCTAAGAGGTGATTTTCCAAAAAATTCTTGTTCTTCAAAACGATTGGTAAGTGATTTCTAATTCATTTTCTTCACTTCTTAACATCTTTTAACTTAATTTCAACTTCAAAACAAAGATTTTAATTGGGAAATTGGGAATTTTGGGTAGAACCTAGGTTTTCTAAAATTCGGGGTTTTGGACCTCAATTCGAGGTCTGATTCTAAATTAAATTATATATTTAAGTGCATGGGGGAATGGGTAATCGGGTTTTGGTTCAAACCTCAGAATTTGACCATGTGAACCGGGCCCATTTCTGACCTTTTGGGGAAAAATGATGAAAAAAACTATAATTAGACATTGGGTTTGATTTGCTTAGCACATATTGATACTATGAAGTCATTATTGTATAGATTTGGTGGAGTTGGAGCCGCATTCGAGATGGAAAGCGGTTGTTGAGGATTGAATTGGCCGTGGAAGTTTGAGGTAAGTGTTTGGTTTAACCCTAGCTTGAGGGAATAGGAGTTGAGTCTTGTTGTTACTTGCTAATTGATTGAGTACGATGTATAGGCATGGTGACGAGTTTCTATATATTAGTGTCTAGCATGACCGTGAGTCCTTATTTGTGGATAGTTTGGTTATTGTTATGCCTTCCATTCTTAATTGATGGCTTCTATGTGTTGTAAGGACCTTGTGAAAGTAATTATGATCGTGGAACTTCGTGAAGCATTGGCTCGGCTTGAAATACAAACTTGTGAAGGTATATGAGATAAGAAACTCTTTGGAGCTTTGGCTCGAGTGATAATGTGAACTAAGAGATGAAAATGAGAGAAAGANGAAAGAGTTATGGTTATCCTTGCGGATATAAGTTATGATATGTCCTTGCCGGGATTTAGTTGTTTAATTGTATTCCCTTGCCGGGATTTCCTCCAATATTTGTTTACTTCCTCGCCCCTTATTTGTGACTGTTGTTTGGGTGAGGTAGAGTGATAAATGATATGGATCGGGTTGCACGCCGCAACAATGCTAAATGATATGGGTCGAGTTGCACGCCGCAACAGTGATATTTGAGGGTCGGGTTGCGTGCCGCAACAATGATAAATGATATGGATCGGGTTGCACGCCGCAATAGTGATATTTGAGGGTCGGGTTGCGCACCGCAACAATGATAAATTATATGGATCAGGTTGCGCGCCGCAACAATTATAAATGATATGGGTCGGGTGTGAGCACGTGATTTTTGCCCTATATGAATTACTCCCAGAAATTCAAACAAAATGATTTCTTTCATTATTTTGTAATTTTGTGGATTTTTATGACATTTTATGTTAATTGTTTGCATTTTGTTTGTGTATTTTAATTGGTGAAACATTTAAAAATGTTTGGCATTTGCATTTAGGGTTTAATTCACATTTTTAGGATTGATTAGTAATTAAGTTACTTTACAAGGGGAAAATAACAAAAATAGTTCATTTTGCGTTTTTAAATATCAATTGTTGAATTTGTCATGAGTTTACTTTTAAATTAGGACTTAATCAATTTTTTAGGAATTAATTAGTTTAGTTTTAGGAATTAATTTGGATTCTTATTAAATTTTGAAAAGAAAACAAAAAGGGATTTAATTTGCTTTGTTTGAAAAAGAAAAGAAAGAAAATAAATGAAAAAGAGAATATATAGGCTGGTTTACATTTTGGGCCAATTTTGCTCAGCCCAAACTGATCCGCTCCCCAACCCATACCTGCCCCAAGCCCAAATCACATCCCTCACCCAGCCTGCCCTGACTAAATGAAACGACACCGTTTCGATGGGGTTCAATCCCAGCCGTCGAGGATCTTTGATCCAACGGCCGGGAAGTGGGTTGGTATACATATATAACTGTCTGAATACCCTCACCCCCTCGTTTCGTCTCTCCCACATAAACTCTAGAGCCACCCATCGTCTCCGCCACCCTCCGCCATGAGCCGCCGGCCGGAAATCGTCTCCGCTGGCGGCGATGCTCCGTTCCCACCCAAAATTACACCCCTCAACCTCCTCTTCCCTTTCATCTCAAATCTAGCCTTAGTTTTCCTCAAAACGTAACCAAATTGTTCGAATTCCAAATCTAAAATCTGGACCAATACGTCAACTTACCCAAATCCAACCAAACTAACACCCTTGAAACGCCTCACTCCCTCTCTCTAAACCCCCAAACCCCGTCCCTCGAATCCCCTCCCAACTCCTCGAATCTCCGGCCAAAGTTCCGGCCAAAACCCTAAACTCTCAAAATCTCACTAACTTTACACCATGGGACCTCCTCACGTCCCTCATGACGAATCCGTCACCAAAAGCTCTCGAATCTCGCCGGAGTTGGTCGAATTTTGAATCGACGAGGCGGCATAACCCTAGAATCATATCAGTGAGTTTGCTTCGATTTTGTTTCTGTTTTTCCTCTTTTCTCATGTTGTTTTGAAGTAATTCAATAATTCTTCTTTCTCCATGATTAGTTGATAACATGAAACTGTTTTTGCAATTTTGTCATTTTTAGGTATAGTTTTTATTCAAGTGCTCTAAGTATAGTTCTTCCTTGTTTGATCATTTCTTGTTTGAATTGATGCTGTAGTTTTTAATTTCTAGGTTAATTTTCGTTTTGATTTTTGCCAATTCTGTTTTGATTTTGATTATGTGTTGGGTTCTGATTATTTGTTTCTAATCTGTTCTAATTTCTTATTTTAGTTGTGATTATTAGTTTAATTCGTTGTTAATTTGTTTTGATAAGTCCTTAATCAATTTTGTTTAGGCTTTGTTTAGTCTTAATCTGTTCGTTAGTATTCCCTTATTATTGTTTAGTCAGTAATTAGTACTTCTTTAGTTCAGTAATTAGTTTTAATTAGTTTGTTAGATTTAGTTTAAGTTGATTTGGTTATAGCTGAATTAGGGGTATTTGGTTTGACTATAGTTGAATTTTAACTAGGATAAAGAGGGGCTGAGGTTTTAGTTAGGACAATTCAGTAATTTTGGGATTGAATGAAGGGTAGTTTAGGTATCTCCATGTAGAGAAATGTTGTAGATAAAGCTAGAACTCCCTAGACCCTTCTAGAAAAACTCAAAAAAAACTATTCCATTGAAATCTCTTTGTTCTAGCTCGTTTGAATCCAAAACAGCTAGATTTGTTCTTATTTGTTCAGTAGTTGAAGTTTAGAAGCTCTTTAGTTCCTTCGAGTTGAATTGGTTTGTTTCGAGTTGGTTGTTTGAGTTATTTGCTGGAAGTGCTAATTGCTGGGTTGATTTTTGGCTTTGTGGTGTCATTTTGGGTCTGAAATTGCTCTTGCTTTCGATATTAATTCCTCCTGTTGCCTACAATTCGATCCTTGGGTTTTGAGAAGGCTGATTTGAGTCTAGATTTGTTGCTGCTGTTACTTACGTCTGCTGTTGCTGACCTCTCTCTCTCTCTTCTTATTATCTCTCAATTTCCAGGTACACAGCTGTAATTCAGATAATTGTGAGCTGAAAACGTGAAGAATAAATCTATATGAAGAATTGAAGCATGAATTTTGACCTAGTTTAATTCCTGATTTGTGTATTCAAACATTCAGTTCATTGATGTTATTTAGATCATTGCTCTTTTGTAATAATTGGACTGTTTAAACTGTTACTCTTCAGATTCGTATGAGCTTTTTGATTTGAACATTAGTTGTGAGCAATTTCATGTTAGGTTTAATAGAATAGTTCATGATAGTTTTGGTTAATTTCCTGTTGATTACTTCATGTATCTGTTTAAAAGGTGACTCAACAATGAGATAAAACCTCTAGTAATTATTTTCATTTTCAATCTGTAGTATGACTGTTTTAGGGACTGTTTTGGACTATGTTGAACTTCAATAGAAGGAAATATCGTGTTCAGTGATAGTAGACTGTAGATTGGTTTAAGTTTTCATGATTAATTAGGTAGTAAATATCATATGTGTACACATAATCATAATCATAGATAGATTTGTTGGTTTAGATATTGGATTTGAATTTGAGTCTCAGCATGTTGAGTCACGAGTGAGAAAATCATAGTCCAGTGAAGTAGGATTCTGAACTTGACATTAAGCATTTTTGTTTTTGCCTTCGAAGTTCGAATTGCATATTTATCCTCTTGGATGGTTTTTGAGAGTCAAACTAGCAGAATATAGGTGTTAACCAAATGATTTAAATGGCTATAGCATGATGATCTGATTGAATTCAATTTTTGTTCCATGTTCAATATTAAATCCTGTTTCAATTTAAGGCTTGTTTCTGGGCTCAAACACAAGTCCCAGACAGTCATTGTCCAGCTTCACAGCTAAAATTCGCGTATAATACCTCCTGGGCATGGTTCTTTCAATAACAGGCCCAAATTGTATAATTAGTAGAATGTTACAGAGTTTATATCCAGACTCATCAAGGCCCTTTACTGATAATGTTAGTTAATTGATCAGGCCTTGTAGAGACAATATTGATAGAAAATAGTAGTTCTTTTAGGTTGCCCTTAATAATAAAACGAGGTGAGCCCCGTCAAATAAAATGCATAAATTGCGGGGCCCTCTTTAAATGTTCCTATTAAAATCCTTAGAATTCGGGATGTGCCATTTAGCGAATGTCACGGTCGCCCCCAAAGACAATAAACACGTTAGTTGCTTCAGCTCCGTTACTTAAATAATTTTACCTTCCTAAATACGGGTGCGCATTTATGTGACCCAAATCCAAATCTCAACGAAGTCGAAATGTGTCAAAAACCGCGGGTACATTTATGTGACGCGATTCGAGACGTGTTTTCACGATGTTGCAATTCTCTTAAAATAATAGTAATAAAAGCGGTTTGAAGTTAAAAGCACAGAGGTTAAAACATGTACTAAAATCAAATAAATAAGCCAAATATGACAGTTGAGCGACCGTGCTAGAACCACGGAACCTGAGAATGCCTAACACCTTCTCCCGGGTTAACAAAATTCCTTACTCGGATTTCTGGATCGCGGACTGTTAAACAGAGTCAATAATTTCCTCGATTCGGGATTCAACCGGTGACTTGGGACACCATTAATCTCCCAAGTGGAGACTCTGAATCTTAATAAACAAATCCCGTCTCGATTGTCCTTTAATTGGAAAAACTCCTTTATGCCCTTCCGGGGTGTAGGTAAAAAGGAGGTGTGACATCGGGTTGCACGCCGCAACAGTGATATTTGAGGGTCAGGTTGCGCGCCGCAACAATGATAAATGATATGGATCGGGTTGCATGCCGCAATAATGATATTTATGGATCAGGTTGCATGCCGCAACATTGTTGAAATATATTGGGATCGGGTTGCGCGCCGCAATAATTATTGATACAAGTGTGTTCATTTTAGGTGTTAGTTTCTTGTCCGCTATAAATTCCAAGCTGCCCTTAGATTGTTATTCTGAACTTACTATTAATATTGTTATCTCCCCAAAGCATGCTCCCCTTCCCATATTGTGTACTTGTCTTGTATTTTTGATTTTGTTGTATATATATAATTGTACAGGTTTATGTGGTAGTCCAGTCTAGCCTCGTCACTACTTCGCCAGGGTTAGGCTAGACATTTACCAGCACATGGGGTCGGTTGTGCTGATACTTCACTCTGTGCTATTTTGCACAGATCCAGGCTTCGAGCTGCAGCAGTAGTAGCATGGGAGCAGACTTCAATTCAGCGAGACCCGAGGTAGCCTTGCAGGCGTCCGCAGGCCCGGCGTCTCCTCCATCCTTTATATTTTATCTGTTATCTCATTGTATTCGAGACAAACAACCTATGTTTCTTTCAGACGTTTGAATGTAGTATTCTTAGCAGTTCGTGAGTATTGTGACCCCAGTCTTGGGTAGAGGCTTAAGTTGAACTATTTCGCATTTTGATTCAGTTTTATAATTAAGACTTCCGCTACTATTTAATATCGTTGTTTTTATATTGTTTCCATAAATTGCTAAAAAGGGATCATGCTGTAGACGAAAGGTAATTAAATTTGGCTTGCCTAGCTTCTACGAGTAGGCGCCATCACGACTCCCGAGGGTGGAAAATCCGGGTCTTGACAAGTTGGTATCAGAGCTCTAGGTTACACAGGTCCCACAACTCACGGACAAGCTTAGTAGAGTTTGAGGGATCGGTACTGCGGCGTCTGTATTTATCCCCCAGAGGCTGCCGAGTTAGGAAAAGCTTCACATTTGNTAGCCTCGTCACTACTTCGCCAGGGTTAGGCTAGACACTTACCAGCACATGGGGTCGGTTGTGCTGATGCTACACTCTGTGCATTTTTTTTGCACAGGCCCAGGTTTCGAGCAGCAGCTGCAGCATTAGCACGGGAGCCGGCTTTCAGTATCGTGAGACCCGAGGTAGCCTTGCAGGCGTCCGCAGGCCCGGCGTCTCTCTCTTATTCTCTCTTTTAGACTGTTGCCTCTTTGTATTGGAGACAAACAGCTTATGTGTTCTTTCAGACCCTTGTATTTAGAATTCTTAGCAGTTCGTGAGTATTGTGACACCAGTCTTGGGTAGAGGCTTATATTGACTACTCCGTGTTTTATTCAGTTTCTATAATTAAGACTTCCGCTATTATTTAATATTCATTGTTTTATATTGTTGTCATAATTGTTAAAAAGATTTGTTTAAGTAATCAAAATGGCTTGCCTAGCTACTACGAGTATGCGCCATCACGACTCCCGAGGGTGGAAAATCCGGGTCGTGACAGTTACTGTTCTCTTGCAGCGGATCCTTTTCTGTATCTCCTTTTTGCTAATTTTCAGCATTACTTTATAGGTAGAGTCTAGGTTTAGGTGTATTTTTGTGTATTTTGCCAATTAGTCCCTAGGTCTTTTTGTGTTAAGTCCTTAGGGTCTTTTTTTATTTGTTTTTGTTCCAAAGAAGAGTCTAGAAGGGTCCCTAGGCTTAATGGACTAATCCGAATTGGGCCAAGAATTGGGCTCTGAAACTCTTAAAATTGTGATCCAACACCTTAATTGACTCCTTTTAAAATAAGATAAAAATACTACACAATGCATAATCTAACATGAAACTATTATATATTTTTTGTATTTTCAAGATTATGTAAAGATAAAAATAAGGTACTATTTTTGTATAATTCTTATTTAAATTTATGAAAGACACGTAAGCTAAAATATTTTTTGTAATTTTCCATTTTTACGACGAAAATAAAGGAAAGAAGTCAAAAATGGCTGAAATAGCTATATTAGGCCTACATTAAATATTTACATGCTAAAATATAAAAAATCTTGGGGAGGGTCAAAAATCACATGTCTACAACGCCAATGGTTTGTGATACCGTAAAAGGGGTTATAAGTGAGCCAGGGTTGCTCAACCATTGTTACCACGTGTTGTTCAGAATCGAGGTTATGGAAGTGCAGAGAGATCTTTCAGTGGTTCGCATGGGAGTGCATCAGATTTTGACACCTGGTTGATTAGTACAATCTTAAGAAGGTTTAATTGGTTACGTAATCATTACAAGTGGATGTAGATCTAAAGATAGTTGGTGGTATTAGAGACTATGTGGTTCGTATGGGTTTTCTAATTAGCGAAGAGTATACTAGCAGTCAAGACACTGGAGGAAGTGAGTTTAACTGTCATGAGGATGACAATCGCCAAGTAAATAGCTTGAGGTGTCTTATGACTGGTATCGTACGAGCGGTGAAGGTTAGTATTGTGGATCGTCGGGAATGTGTCTTATTCGCACCAAGTGAGGGAAGTCCACTATCAACAATCAGATTGCGGGGTCATGTGTTATACCAATTTCGGCCTGAGATGTATTTATGTGGTATTGAAAGGTTTTCCAAAACTTGCATATGATCAAGAGCTGAGAATTGAATGGGATGATGATGAGATTGAGATATTCCCGCGTCCTTAATAATTCTACGTTTCAGTATCAGAGGGGTCATGGAAACATATTCAGTATACTCGTAGTGCTTAAGTTAATCACAACACTCGCGTGGGGCAGTCATCTTCTAATTTATCAGTGGCATGGAATTTCCTGCAATGGCTATTTAAGTTATCCGGTACAGACTCAGTATGAGCAGTCGAACTGCGGATGGGTTGTTATGAATATGGTGATACTAGGGACATCACGAGAAATTGTCCTAGGCTTGGGAGAAATCTGTTCCATCAGAGCACACATGCCACGTACTCCATTACAGTTACTACTTTACTTACACTACCAATTAGGGGTGGAGGAAAAGCGGGTAGATGGCGCCTAAGAGGTGGAGGCCCGACCCATGATATAATTGCTATGGTATAGCTGAGGTCGCTACACTAGATGGAGTCGTTACAAGTACGAACTCGAGTTATCATAAAGGAACAATTTCCTTAACTTGATTCGGTTATGAGTATCGAGGCAAGTCCTCCTAATATGCTCTACTCACGAGTGAGCTTCGTAATCTTAAATTTACTTATGTGAATACTCCTGTTGGGAAATTATATGGAGATAGTTATGCCTATCATTATGTGTTAGTCACTAAAAATAGTTGTGATGTGGGTTTTGATGTGATTTTAGAAAAATTGATTTAAATTGTGAATTTTATTCCCTATCGGTGTGAGGGTTCATTATATGTTGTGATTTTATTTGACGGAATTTATTTGGAAGAAAAAGAAAGGAAATGGAAAATTTTAGTTGGCACAATGTGCAAAATACTTGTGATTTAGAGTTGAGGACGAGATCCTCACATTTTTATATGATATGAAATATTTAAACCGAGCTACAAGCTGTGGTGGATGTTATATAAGGACGAGGTCCTTGTGGTGAAAAAAAAATCATGTGTTTAAATTCCCCGTTGTGAAATTAAAAAAAATTGTACTATAGTACTTATAGGGAGTCATGCCTATGAGGCTTATTTGAAAATTCTCGTATGAATATCCCTAGGCATAATTTGCCAAATTTGTATTGTAACTATTGAGTTTAGCCTACAAGGTGAGTGCCCAGGTGGCGTTAATTGTGAATCGTTAATTTGGGTATTTAATTATGAGGTCTTCATGCTACGTTGCTAGTAAAGTGAAAGCTTGAAACAAGAATTTGTTAACGTGAAGTTAATTGGCGATTTTGTAATCGATGATGAATAACGATTAAGACCAGAGACGTGGTTATGGGCATATATATGATTTGTTTCATGTCCAGATGTCATTATGATAAAGCAATTCTTGTAATGCAGAGATTAGTATTTTTGACATATACATTGTGGTGTTTTGTTGAGTTGTGGATGTGTTGTTTTGGTGTTACTCTGACAGGTTGATAGTCCCAATTACAGGGGAGACTCTGTCGAAATTTCTCAAAAAATTTGGGAGTTAGAAAAATTTAGGACATTGAGTTTGCAAAGAAAGAGATAAGTTACATTATGTGTTTGAGGACGGACTCTACTTATTATTTGAGGACGAATGACCCTAAGTGGGGGATAATGTAACACTCCGAATTTGAGGGGTGCGAAGGCACGAGTTGCTATAGCCAATCGAGATTAGTATCATGTGTTGATGTGAAGAGCGTACCTTTATGGTAATGACTGGAGTGTAAGAAAATTGGTCTTAAAGTACAAATATGGATAAAGGAAATAATCTCAATTGAAAAGGTATTGTCGGACTTATTTCGAATGCGGTAATATGGGATCAACCACGAGTATATGTGTAAAAGTAGAAACATCAAATTTGAAACCTCAGAATAATCTTAGTACGTTCGAGGATGAATGTTTGTTTAAGAGGTGGAGAATGTAACAATCCGATCGGTCGTTTTGAATAAGTACAACCTCGTCTCCCCATATACTGCTAAATTCATGCTTCACGGTTCTTAAGTAACTTGCCGGGGAAATTGGTTCGGGTTTGGAAAGGTTTTGAAAGGAATTGAGACACTTAGTCTCCAAGAAGAGAGCTTAAGTTGAATTAAATAGACCGGAAGGAGAAATATGAGTAAACGAATCCGGAATGAATTTTGGATGATTCCAATAGCTCCGTATGATAATTTTGGATTTAGGATCGTGCCCGGAAAATTATTTGGAAGTTTGTAGTTTAATTAGGCTTGAAATGGAGAAAATGAGAAGCCGGAGTTTGGAAATTTGACCGAGGGGTTGACTTTTTCATATCGAGATCAAAATCCGACGCAAGAAGTTGGAATAGCTCCATTATGTCATTTATGACTTGTGTGCAAAATTTGGGGTCAATCGGACTTGATTTGATAGGTTTCGGTGTTGTTTGTGGAATTTGAAATTTCTAAGTTCTTAAGCTTGAATCCGAAGTTGATTTGGTGTTTTGATGTTGTTTGGAGTGATTCGAAAGCTCGACTAGGTGTTAATGATGTTATGGGAGGTGTTGGTATGTTTGGGTTGAGGTCTGAGGGCCTCGAGTGTGTTTCGGGTGAGTTTTGAGCGAGTACGGACATTCCGTAACTTAGAAAATGGATGGGGGAAGTAAGTTTTAGTGCTGGGCGCGGTGGATTTAGTGCTGGGCGCGGTGGTTTAGTGCTGGGCGCGGAAAATGGACCGCGGTCCGCGATCATGAAGATCTGCAGGTCGTCGATCCAACCTTCGGAAGCTCATATCTTTTGATCTACAAGGAATTTGGTGNTGATTTTGGGATGGAATGGCCATGGCGTCGTTCGCCGCCGGCGGTGGTTCCGGCGGTGGGTGGCGGAGACGATGGGTGGATCTAGGGTCTCTGTGGGAGAGAGAACGAAACGAGGGGGGGAGGGTATTCAGACAGTTATATATGTATACCAACCCACTTCCCAGCCGTTGGATCAAAGATCCTCGACGGCTGGGATTGAATCCCAACGAAACGGTGTCGTCTCATTTAGTCAGAGCAGGCCGGGTAAGGGACGTGATTTGGGCTTGGGGCGGGTATGGTTTTGGGAAGGGATCTGTTTGGGCTAAGCAAAATTGGCCCAAAATGTGGACCAGCCTATATATTCTCTTTTCATTTATTTTCTTTCTTTTCTTTTTCAAACAAAGCAAATTAAATCCTTTTTTGTTATCTTTTCAAAATTTAATAAGAATCCAAATTAATTCCTAAAGAGAAATGCAAACTAATACCAAAAAATGCAAAATGGACCCTTTTTGTTATTTTCTTAACATTTTGTTCTAAAACAAATTAATACTAAAATATGAAATTAAATCCTAAATGCAAAAATGCATATTTTTGTATTTTTATATGAATTAAAATGCACAAATAAAAATGCAACAATTACCAAAAAAGGTTACAAAAATCCACAAAATTGCAAAATAATGAAAGAAATCAGTTTGTTTGAATTTCTAGGAATAATTCATATAGGGCAAAAATCACGTGCTCACAATATCAATTGTTCCCTTGCCGGGATTGTTGATATTATTGATTGTTGTTCCCTTGCCGGGATTTAATTGTTTGATTGTTGTTCCCTTGCCGGGATTCTTATTTTAATCTTGTCTATCCCCTCGCCCCATTGTTTGTGATTGTTGTTTGGGGTGAGGAAGAGTGATAAAGCACGAAGGGTGATGCCGTGCATTGTTGTTTGTGAGGAAAGAGTGTAAAGCACGAAGGGTGATGCCGTGTATGATTATGATGAGAAAATGTAAAGCACGAAGGGTGATGCCGTGCCGCACGATGTACCATTCCGTGCCTATTATATTGATTTTATGGTAAGGATGAGAGTAAAAGCACGAAGGGTGATGCCGTGCAGTTTATATTGATTCTTATGGTGAGGACGAGAGTAAAAGCACGAAGGGTGATGCCGTGCACTTGTTACTTGATTTTATTTCGATGTTATAGATTCCCTTACCCTATTTGCATTGTGTTTGTTGCTTGGGTGAGGAAGAGTGTAAAGCACGAAGGGTGATGCCGTGTATTGTTTTGGTGAGAGAGTGTTAACGCACGAATGGTGATGCCGTGCACTCTCTATTTCCTGTGTTTACTTGTTATTAACAATTCAAGTGTATTAACTGTTTAGATTCATTTACTGTTATGATCCTTTGTGTTGGAATCATAGTGTTTACAATACCTCGCCGTATTTTTTCTTATATGTTCGATACTTCAAATTTCAACAATTGCCACATTTTCACCTCAATTGATTTCTCAACTAAATTTTCCCTTAAACCTTTTGAGGTTGTACTTTACTTAAAAAGAAAATTTCTACTATGTTTTGATTTATTGATTTCTCGTATTAAAGGTAATGATTTATTCGATATTGTACTTTAATTGAGAAGGGTATTTTCTTTATCAAATGATTTCTAAAAATAACTTCATCTTTTCTTGTTGATTTTCTAATTGGGCTGAAAGTTGTACTCTACTTTATGTTAAGCGAATGAGGCTCCTTGAATATTCTTAATTGTATTGAGTATGGAACCTATGAACTGAGTAATATGAGAATATTATTGTGCAATGCGAGACAGAAATATGTGGGCACAAGGTGCCGGAAAAAATATTATAGTTTTATTTAATGGCACGTGAGTTGTCCGTGCGATTGTAATACAAGTATGGGCACGAGATGCCGTAAAAATATGAAAGTGGGATGAGACCTATATTATTATGATTATGAAATGAAGCGTCACAAGGTGACCTTTACTCGAAAGAATTATATTCGAAAGGTGCTTATTTGAAAGATATTTATTTGAAGGAAATATATTTGAAATATATTTATTAAAAAGCATATTATATTAGAGATTATTACTTGAAGGATTTATAGGCGAAAGATTAATATTTGAAGGACTTCATTAATTATTTGCACTTGTATTTATTATTTGTTGAGAAACAACTATGTTGTTCTTGTTGCCTGCTATTTATATCACTGGTTGATCATTGTTGCCATCATTGTTATCTGCTTCCTATTATTTTGTACGCTATCTTGCACATGTTTATTTGGTAGTCTGGTCCTAGCCTCGTCACTACTTCGTCGAGGTTAGGCTAGGCATTTACCAGCACATGGGGTCGGTTGTGCTGATACTACACTTCTGTACATTTTTGTGTACAGATCCAGGTATTTGATCGATAGTAGGTATTTGATCGATAGTAAACCTGCTGCAGCATTCGCAGTCCTCAGAGTCACCTTCAATTGTACTTATTTCCATTTGTTCCCTTTCTTTCGGAACAGTGATGTATTTATTTTGTATAACTACTCTTAGAAAGGCTTGTGACTTGTACTACTGGTTTTGGGAATTGTAAATTGTTAAGAGTTATTGAATTTAAAGTTGGAAAATATCAATGCTATTTCCGTTAATGTTAGGCTTACCTAGTTTAGAGACTAGGTTCCATCACGACTTCTTCGTAGGGATTTTAGGGTCGTGACAGCCCCGACAAAGGGATGTGAATACAATGAAGAGTACTTGTATGTATCATAATATTTCTCACATATAATGTGATACCAACGCGGAAGAAAAATAACAAGAACACAAATAAAATGATAGAAAGATAGGGATTTAGCAGAGAACCAACTAAGAAAATTGAAAGAACATTTGAAATAATCAAATACTCAATCAATTTAAGACTTAATTGACCCAAAACTATAGGAACAACCCTCAAGGGGAAGCAATTCCCCTGCAAGTTCACCTTAAGAAGTAATCAACCAACATAGGAACTCATCCTAAACACTCTCAATAAGTTTTCATTCATAATATCAATAAGCTAAGCTAAAATGAGAGCCTTAAGGGCTATTTATACTAGGGAACTAAATATTACAAGTACAACCACCAAATGTAATGTTGTCTTTAATTGCTGGGAAAATTACACATGTAGCCCCCCCATTATAGAAGTAGCCTCCAATTAGAATCCAAATTGCTCGATGGCTATCTAGATTATATCATCCTCCCTCCTCTAAAAGAAATCTGTCCTCGAATTTGAACCTTTAAATAAAGGAAATGGGGCTTCATTAGTGAAATTTCAACTTGGATATAAACAAGTGCCTCAAACTAACAAGCAACCCATATTTTAACAAATTTATGGTAAATCCAAGCATCCAAGCCAATAAGTAAGAAAAATCTGTCATTCAAACCAAAATCTAATGATACCCATGGGCAAAACAAATCATAAAAGCTAACCAAAATATGAGAATTATTATGAAATACCTCCAATTTACATACCAAGTGTGCCCCAATATAAAAATCATCAAGAAAAGTATTAACACTCATATTTTTAGCAAGTCCAAGCATAAGCATAAGCCAAATAAATAAGCGATTCTTGAAGTCAAGTCGACATGAGAAATAGAGAATAAGGAATGTATGTTCAAATAAAACAAATCTCTTGGCTTCACCAATATTATCATCCAAGAAAGATTTAGCATGCTTTTTCTTAAACTCATCACACCAATCCACATGAAAGTTATCAACTTGTTTTAAACTCAAATTACTAGTTCAGTGGAACAAATAAGATCTATCAAATATATGAGTGGAAAAAGTTAGAAAGTTTACACCAAGTAAAGAACTTTCTTCGTTTTCTAAAAGTTTAGCTTCCAAAACAATCTCATTAGTGTAACGACCCGACCTCGTTTTGAGCTCTAGCACGTCGTTCAGCGGTTTGAGGCCATGAGCAGCTTCACTTCAGGTATTATGACTTGTACGCATGGCCAGAATTGAATTTTGGGAAGTTCGAAGTTGATTTGGAAAGAAAATTCTCACTTCGGAAGCTTTAAGTTGAAAGAATTGACTAAGGTTTGATTTATGAGTAAACGACCTCAGAATCTGGATTGAAGGTTCCAACAGGTTTGCATGATAATTTTGGACTTGGAAGTATGTCCGGATCGGGTTTTGGATGACCCGGGAACGTTTCGGCGCCTATTGTGGAAGTCAGCATTTTTGGAGGAATTTTATATATTTGGGTTGAAGTGCATTTCAATGTTATCAATGTCCGTTTGGGATTTCGAGTCTGGGAATAGCTCCGTATAGTAATTCTGGTATTGGGAGCGCGTCCGAAAGTGGATTCGGAGGTCCGTAGGTCATTTTGGAGTCGTTTGGCTAAAGTTAGAAATTTGAAGGTTTTTGAGAAGTTTGACCGGAAGTGGACTTTTGATATCGGGCTCGGAATCCGATTTTGGAAGCTGGAGTAGGTCCGTAAAGTGGAATATGACTTGTGTGCAAAATTTGAGGTCAATCGGACGTGATTTGATAAGGTTCAGCATCAAATGTGGAGTTTGAAGTTCTAAAGTTCATTAAGCTTGAATTGGAGTGCGATTCATGGTTTTGGCATTGTTTGATGTGATTTAAAGGCTCGAATAAGTTCGTAATTTGATTTGGGACGTGTTAGTATATTTGGTTAAGGTCCCGAGGGTCTCAGTGGGATCCGGATGGTAAACGGATCGATTTGGACGTGGAAGAAAGGCTGAGGGCTGCTGTCACCTGGTGTAACCGCACCTACGAGGTTTTGGCCGCAAGTGCGGAGCCGCAGAAGTGTCCATGAGGGTCGCAGATGAGATTTTGGTTGGGGAGTGCTGGGACCGTAGATGCGGTCATCTCGCCGCAGAAGCGAGACCGCACCCGCGGAAGAGAAGGCGCAGAAGCGGAAATAGGCTGGGAGCCTTGGACTGCAGAAGTGGCATATTGTCAGCATCTGCGGAACCGCAGAAGCGGTGAAGTGACCGCAGGTGTGAAGAATTGCTGGGCAGTGTGTTTATTTTAAAGACGGGATTTGGCCATTTTTCACCCGTTTTCACTTTGGTTAGGCGATTTTGGAGCCTTTGAAGAGGGGGATTTCATCATCTATTATGAGGTAAGTAATTCCCGCATGTAGTAAGTTAAATATATGATTATATATGGATTTGAACATGGAAATTAGTGGAAATTGTCGGGTTTTTGTAGAAGACCTAGAAATTGGTATTTTTGGATTTTGACCACGAAATTGGATATGAAATTGAGAGTAAATTATATATTTGAGTTCGCGAGGTTATGGGTAAAGTTTATCTTTGAAAAATTTTGGAATTCGGGCACGGGGCCCGAGGGTGATTTTTATCGAGTTTTCAATCGGGGTTAGAAATTGTTATAAATAGGATTATAATTAGTAATTGAGCATATACTAATGGGTTTGCATAATTATTGGCTAGTTTTGGAGTGTAGTGCATCGATTTGAGTCATCGGAAGGGCGTGGAATGTCGGTTATGGAACTTCGGAGCGAGGTAAGCCTCCTTTCCAACCTTGTAAGAGGGAATTACCCCCATAGGTGAAATAACTTAATATGTGTTTTTAATTGTGGGGGCTACATATGCACGAGGTGATGAGAGTCCGTACGTAGTTACTAGTTATGCCTATGTCCGGATAGTATTTGGCTTACATCATGCCTTGTTGATATTGTTATTGATTTATGTTTATTGCTTGCCTTGAGAGGGAGCGAGATTGAGTTTGCTTATTAAATATTTTGAAAGGATTGAAATTGAAGAATATAAGATTTAAACGGTTTCATTTGAACTTCGTAATTTCGAAAGGAATTGAGAAATATTATAATAGCTTAAGAAATCTATGTGTAACCGCGTCGCATGTATGTTTCGCTAGTGGGGTAATTTCCTTAAAAAGGTTACAAGCTAAATTTCCCTTATTTTGAAAAGAATCAAAAAAGAGATATGATTTTAATGTTAAATTTATATTTGACCGCGTCGCAAGTATGATCCGCGAGCGGGGCGATTCCTTAAATTCATGTTTGACCGCGTCGCACGTATGATTTGCGAGCGGGGTATTTCCTCTACTACTCTTATGGGATCGGGTCGTTCACCTTGGCAGGATTTATGTACCACACTCTCATCGGAGCGGGTCGTTCACCTCGGCAGGCTAACAGACGCATCTATGGTTCGCGTCGTTCGACCCTTGGCTAGAAGCCAGTGTATCTGAGGGTTTATCCCCGATTTGAATTACGACAACCTCTTGATGATATCCACTATATCAACATATATATGCTCGGTTATGGAGGGAACTTGCTAGTTGATAGCTTGAGTAAAATTTTAAAGAGGGTAATTGTACCACATATTTTATACATGTTTATTTCATATATTTACTCTATATCATATCTATTCACTTCCTTACTATACCGGATATTATTGGACCACTAGTAAGTGTCGAAGTCGACCCCTCATCACTAATTCTTCGAGATTAGACTGGATACTTACTGGGTACGCGTTGTTTTCATACTCATACTACACTTGTTGTGCATTTTTATTGCACAGGCACATGTATGTCTAGTGGCCTCGTTGGGCGCAGCGGCATGGTTGATACAGAGACTTAGGTGAACTGCATCTCTTAAGACAACCCGCAGCCAGTAGAGTCTCTTTCAGAGTATTATATTTTCTTTTCTGTCCAATTTATATTTCGGACAGTTATTGTATTATATTTTATTTTCTAGAAATTGCTCATGCACTTGTCACACCGGGTTCTGGGATGTATATGGGATTATTCAGTATCGAAAATTTGTTAAAGGCATAGTTATTTACTCGGTGAAGTTCATTTTTTATTGTTTAATGTAAGGAAAAGAAATGATTTCAAAAATACTAAAATGAAAATTTTATTAACTTCTTGGTGATGGCTTGCCTGACAGTGGTGTCCGGCGCCATTACGACCCTTAATGGATTTTGAGTCGTGACAATTAGTAATCTCAAACATCTTCTCAAAAATAACCTTTTATTGGTAAATCCAAATCAAACTCAAAAGATTTTATCTCACAATCAAACAAGAAAGAATCAAATGGCTTAAAGCTTGAAACTTCACCACTCAATTCACCTTCAAATAAGCAATCATCACCAATTAAAGAATGATCCTCAAAATAGAAAGCATGAACAATCGGAATCAATGGATCAGACTCAACAAAATCACATCAATATGCAACTTTTACGCTTTCCTCAACCTCAATCAATGATTCTTCATAAGCAAATAGGTCATTCAAACCATCAGAACAACTAGAATCACTATCTAGTGTATCTTCATAACTCAAAAAATCATTAGAATCAATAAATGTACCCAAACTAACACTAGAAACATCACTATAATCATCACAAGACAAAGAGTTTTAGGCTTAGAATTTATACCTTGATGCACTTCTAAAGATTCTATTTTACCTCCTTGTAGAATGGAAGAATCTTCACTTTGGGCTAGGGTGTATTCGGGAACCTCACTTGGAGTTCTTTCTTGAAGACTTCCACTTGAATCTTTCTTCAAAGAATCTACACAATAAGCCAAAAAACTAGAAAGAAAAATATTAGTCATGAAAGGATTATAAGAAGAATGTTCCTCACTTTAAATCTCTTATTTTCTCTCTTCTCTCTTTTCATTCTTCTTTTCAATCTTTTCTTTTCCTTCTTTCTTGGCACTATCACTCAATTCTTTCATATGCCGATACTCTTCACTCACTTGAAATGGAGTCAAAGGAGTAAGGACTATTTTTTTTTTATTTTCCTCAAAAAAATATTTATTAGTCCTTCCGTCATGTAGAGCATCCTTGTCATATTTCCATGGCCTCCCCAACAATAAATGAAATGCTTGCATGGGCACCACATCACAAAGAATATCATCAAAATACTTTTCAGTTTTGAAACTCACCAAGACTTGTCTAGTCACTTTAAGTTCACCACATTCATTGTGCCATTGGAGTTTATAAGGATGAGTATGTCTTTGAGTTTTCAAGTTCAACTTGTAAACCATAGAAGCACTAGGAATATTAGCACAACTACCACCATCAATAATCAAAGAACACTTAATCTTTAATCTTACACCTTCCATGGAACAAGTTCTCTCTTTGGTCCATATCTTCCATCACTTGTGCACTCAACACTCTCCTAACAACATCCAAAGGTAAATTAGGATTGTCATATTCTACTTCATCATCATATTCAGTCTCCTCTTCTTCACATGATTCTGTATTTTCTTCCCTTTCATAAGCTTCTTCCATAAGGATTACGGTTCTTCTATTAGTACATTCACTCATTTTATGACCATATCCTTGACATTTGTAGCACCTATTGGAGTTGGGATTTTGGAAATAAGATTAAGAATTGTTACCACTCTCCTTAGCCTCCATCTTTGGTTTGCCTTTGTCATTTTGCCACTTGGAGTCAACTTTTGGGTTGTTGTCATTTGAAAGAGATTGCCAAGTTTCCTTGTTTTTTCTCCATGGAGTGTTGCAACCTTTGCATTTGCTCTCGTTGAGTTGCCTCTCTTCTTGGAGTTTATTTTCAACATTGATAGCCCCTTGGCTGCCTCATGTATAGTAGCAAATTTGGGCAAAGTCATTTGGCTAGAGATTTCATGCTTAAGCCCCACCAAAAATCTAGAAATCATGAGTATTCCATTATCATCAAGATTGGTTATAACCCTAGTTGTCTCCAATTCTTCAAAGTAAGCCTCCACATTCTTGTTTCCTTGCGTCATGTTGTAGAATTCGGTAAGCAAGTCATTTACATACTCTTCGGGCACAAATCTTGCTCTCATAACCACTCTAAGAAACCCCCAAGAATCAATGGCAATATCACCATTTCTATTTCTATCTTGTTTCTCTTTCTCCCACCAAGAAGAAGCATAACAAACAAGTTTAGAAATGGCTTGCTTGAACCTCTTTGCATCGGACACATTATTAAGCTCAAACATCGTTTTCATTTGTATTTCTCATTCTAAGAATTCTTCAGGATCACTACTTCCTTTGAAAGTAGGAAGTGAAGCCTTGATGTTGTTAAGACCCCGATCGTCTTCATCTCCCCACCTTTTACCATATTCTTCATTGCCAACATTTCCATCATAACCATAATCATAAGCATCATTCAATTTTCTATCTTGATAATTCCTATCATGCCTTCCACCTCTCCCTCTAAAGCCTCCTTGTCCATTATTTCTAGGTTGGACTCTAACCGGTTCATTATATTGCTCGTCATAGTCCAAATCATCATCAAATTCATTTTGTGGTTGTTGTGGACTAAGAGGTTATTGTTGATTCTCAACTCTTGCTTGTCTACCTTGTGGAGGTGGACCTTGTCTTGGTACTTGATTGTTATCAACTTGTGGTTGATTGATTATCCTTGCATTGTGTGGTGCGCTGGGAGTAGAACTATTTTGTGGTGCTGCACTAGTTCCCACTCCTTGATTAGGATTAGGTGACAAGCCTTGCCATTGGTTAAGAAGGTTGCCATGAGACTTGACCATATGTTCCATGTTGTCAACTTTCATAATCAAAGTTTGTAAAGCCTCCAAAATGATCTCATTAGAGACTCCCTCCTTTGGAGTTGAAGTACCTCCAATATTCAAAGACATAGTACCCACAAACAAAGAAAACAATTAAAAAAATAAAAGGACCTCTCCGATTCACTCCCTTAGTGTATTCTCAAAGATTGCACTCAAATTTTACCCCTCGTATATCACCCTTGTGCACTTAGCTTTTAGGCACACACTCTAAGAATCTCACCGCACAAGCCTTTTTTCACTCTTGGATGAATATCCAATGTTGATATCAAACTCAATCAAGGCACTTCCAAGTGGTTCTTCCAACTTCGGAGCGAGAATGGAGTTTATGTGACTCAACAAAAAATCTAAAATAACTAATGAACAATGGAAACAAGAAATTAACAACGAGACTAAAGAAAAAAGCGCAAAAATATTAGCACGAAATAAAATACGAACATGCAAATAACTAGACAACAGCAGTATGAGCTAATACTGATTGTAATCTAGCTAAGGAATGGAAAATGAATCCAAATTTTCGGAGTTGAACTATCAAACTTGAAGTGGCTTTCACTGGAGCTTTAAATTTATGTTCAAATATTCAAGTTTCCACTCTTAAACAAATGGATAATCTCTATTTTAATTTCCAATAGTAATAACCAACCAATCTAAGCAACGAATGATTTGTGACTTCTATTTTTTTAAAATCAAGCTCAAAAGAAGCTGTCAGTGGTGGTTTAGGACCTCACCTACTCAAACCCAAATTTTAGCTGCTCAATTGGCCTTCAATGATGTTTTTAGACCCACAACTACAACACCCAGTTGGTTGTATTATCATCAAGAACTCATATCTGGTTCAACCCCGCAATATTACCAGTTTTAAATCCCATTAGATTTGGTACTTAATCTTGGATAAAATTCTCAAATCTGAAAATTTCCAAGCTCAACTACACTTCTTCAATGGTATTTTTTGTATCTCCACACAATGGAACTCAAAATTTCAGTAATAAGGAATGGCACAAGAACTCGATTCCAAGGCAAAGAGACTTTTTTTTGATTTTTTTTTTTATTTTGGATAGAAAACAGTGCAATAAACAAGAATTGATGGAACAATTCTTAGCCTATGCTCTGATACCAAGATGATACGAACGCGGACACAAAATAACAAGAACACAGATAAAATGATAGAAAGATAGAAATTTAGTAGAGAACCAACTAAGAAAATTGAAAGAACATTTGAAATAATCAAATACCCAATCAATTTAAGACTTAATTGACCCAAAACTATAGGAACAACCCTCAACGGGAAGCAATTCCCTTGCAAATTCATCATAACAAGTGATCAACTAACATAGGAATTCATCCTAAATACTCTCAATGTGTTTTCATTCATAATATCAAAATAAGCTAAGCTAAAATGAGAGCCTTAAGGGCTATTTATAATAGGGAGCTAAATATTACAAGTATAGCCACCAAATATAATGTTGTCTTTAATTGTTGGAAATTGCACATATAGACCTCCCATTATAGAAGTAGCCTTCAATTAGAATCCAAGTTGCTCGATGGCTATCTAGATTGTATCATAATGGGACAAGAATATATAAGGAAAATACCAAAAGACAATATGTAGTTTACAATAATAAACATTTTATTTTATTTCATATAACACATAAGAGTTTTGACCTTAAACAAACTTAATCTTTTTAGCAGGGAGTCGCTAGTCACTAACATGTATAATCACCATTGTTCTTATGGTGTTTTGTCCTTAGCCCGGACGAATAACGTGTCTCACCTGCAATTCATTGGCATGGATAAATCCAATTAAGGTGACTATCTAATTGCCCAAACAAATTGGTAAGATTATTGTCACGATCCGGAATTTTCACCTTCGGGATTGTGATGACTCCTAACATTTCACTTGCTAGGCAAGCTAACGTTAACTATATCTATTAACCATTTTTAACAATTTTCAACTTAGATGACAATAATAAAACCGAATAGTCTGAAATACGGTAATAAGCTAATAAGTAACAAAATCCAAATACAAATCCCGAAACTGGTGTCACGAATACATGAGCGTCTAGAATACTACAGATAATGGTCTGAAATAAACATAATTGTCTGAATAAAAATAAATAGCTAAAATGAACTAGAAGGGGACTTCAGGGCTGCGGACCTCGTGCAGCTATACCTCAAGTCTCCACTGATAGCTAGATCCGAGCAAGTCTACTGAACGCCGCTAGGACCAACTCCACAATCTGCACAAGAAGTGTAGAGTATAGTGTGAGTACAACCGACCCCATGTACTCTGTAAGTTTCGAGCCTAACCTCGACGAAGCAGTGACGAGGCTAAGGTGTGCCACTTACAATAACCTATAGGCAGTAATAATAATAATAATAACAGGGAAGGAAAACAGGAAATGGAAGTAAGGCAATTAAGTTGTGAAAATGAACTCAATCCTTGCAATTAGAGAACCCAGAATAACGGACCTCGTAAGTTGATATAAAAATGTTGAAAACCAACACAATAACAACAACGAAAACCACACACCCAATCTGTTGCGGCGCGCAATCTGATCCCACCAAACACACACAATCCTCCATTATAAATTCGTTGCGGCGCTGATCTCGTCTAAGTCACACCTCTAGTTGAGGTTATGAAACGTCGATGCAATAGTAATACCCAACAGAGAGTTGGGGTCGAATTCCACAGGGAGCTACATAAATGGGATTTAGAGGTATATATTATGGTGAATGAGCTTAAACTGTCTTAAATTCCACTTCCACAAAATTGGTTGATTTTAAGTCTAATTTAAGCTAAGATTGCAAGATAAATAATTGAAACAAAGAAATTATTTTTGTTGTTTTACAAATAATGTAAAAGGCCTAGGGCTGTAACCATGACCTAGGTGTTTGCCTAATGGGATAAAGACTTTTATGTTGTTTTATTGATTGGGGTGTATTATAGCTCACAATACTATGTTGCCCACTCAATACCTCTCGGTAAGAGAGTAATTTTGCCCAATTTGGCTTTCTCAATTCCAAATGGGTATTGAACAATGTTGGCCCAAGAACAGGTGAAGTTTTGAAGAATGACAAATGAACTCAGTCATGGACCAGGTCCATCGTGTGAAGCACAGGATGATCAATCTACACATGTGAGATGCACGTGACGGAGATACGTCCCATTGATCAAGCAGCAATATCTCCTGAATCTGATCGAAAAGGTTGCATATTGGATAAGGGGAGAAAGTCTCCTTATGTGAAGAGAACACAATCCGGATAAAAGATAGTGTTGGAGTTTGTGTTGTTTAAGGACTCAACCTCGATGGAAGATCAGCAATTGAGTCTTAATCAAACTCTAATTACTAACTCATTAAATAACAGTGGTTGTTCTCTTTTACAGGTATTGCACAAATGCAGAAGTAACACTAAATTGAGAGCAAAAGAGCGAGGCAATTTTGCAAGCAATTTATGTGAGATTTGAGTGTGCATTGCTGAAGCTACTTGGACGAGATAGAAGAACCAATTCCATTGTGTCTTTCTTTTATTCTAGTTCAATTGTAGTAGGTGATTTAAACTTGTACCTTTCAGCTTTCATAGAAGCAATTGTATTAGGTACTTAGGGTGTTCAAGTTATATGCTAACTTGAAGTTGTCGCAACAGTTGAGGCTGTGTGCCACAACGGGATTAGAGTTAATCCTTAGGTTTACAAAGAGTTTTGTAAATGTTGTTTTGGCTCAGTGATTTTAGTGGAAGTTTGGGAAAATCCTACTGAGTAGTAGGTCGTGGTTTTTTCACCTTTTGAGCCAAGTGTTTTCCACGTAAAAATCTTTGTGTTCTTTATTTTATGTACTTATTATTCCGCAAACAGTAGAGTTAGTATACTTAGAAGAACCAGGTTCTTCTAGAGCGCAAAATTGGGTACCACACAAATCACCCCCCCCCTTTTCTTGTGTGGTATTGACGTATAAAACATCAATTGGTATCAGAGCGGGTTATCCTTAAAGAGGCTAACACCTTAGGAAAAGATCAACATGAGTGCACCACCTGGGAACCGGGAAGGGCAATCTACTGCTAGGCCTCTACTTTTCAATGGACAATACTACTCTTGGTGGAAGAACAGGATGAGGGATCACATCATAGGAGAAGACTATGAACTCTGGGATATTGTCACTAATGGTCCCCTGGCTACCACAATGAACAATGTTGAAGGAGTAGATGTGACAAAAACTAGAGCTGACTGCACTGCTGAGGATTTAAGAAAATGGGAGAAGAATGCCAAGGCCAAGAAAAGGCTTGTGTGTGGACTAGGTCCAGATGAGTACAGTAGAATTCAAAGTTGTACTACTACTAGGAAATCTGGGATACTTTGCAAGTGGCTCATGAAGGAACACCTCAAGTGAAGAGGTCCAGAGGAACACTGTTGTATTCTCAATATGAGAATTTCACCATGAAGGAAGGAGAAACCATCCAAGAGATGTATACAAGGTTCACCACACTGACAAATGAACTTAAGTCTCTTGGAAGGATTATCCTTGAAGAAGACAAAGTTGAGAAGATTTTAACAAGGGTTCTGCCAGTCTCTTGGGAAAGCAAAATTACTGTTATCCAGGAATCAAAGAATATTGCTACTCTCAAGCTAGATGAACTAATTGGAAACCTTACTGCATATGAACTGAGAAGACAAACCATGAAAATGGATGCAACCAAGAAGGAAAGGAGTCTGGCTCTCAGAATTGCTGAAGGTTCAGACCTGGAGGATGATGAAATGGCTATGATCACAAGAGACTTCAAAAAGTACCTGATGAGAGGAAATGGATCTTCAAGAGGTACAACCTTCAACAAAGCAAGGGCTCCTGAGAAACAGACCAATGAGGGTTGCTACAAGTGTGGTAAGACTGATCGCATGATCAAGAATTGTTCTCAATGGGAAATTAAGTGGAAAAGGGAAAGGGCTGAACGAAGGAACAGGTTCAACCAAAAAGGAAAACAAAGGTTCAACAAAGGCTATGGTTGTTGCCTGGGGAGAAACATCAGATGAGGACTCAGAAGATGAAGCTGGAGATGAACAAGCGCTTATGGCCATTGGAGAATCAGATGATGAACAAGAGGTAAGTATTCTTCATCTCAAGGACAAGATTATATTCCTGTCTAAAGAAAGGTTGTCTGAGCTACTGCTAGACTTCATTGATGAGTCTAAGATAATCAACAATGAGAAGGAAGAACTGTCTAGGGAATGTGTAATCCTATAAGCCAAGTGCAAAAATCTAGAGTCTAGGGCTAATGAGAGTGAAAGTAAAATGCTAAGTTGAAGAACCAGGTTCTTGAACTTGACACTAATGTCCTAGAACTTAGGTATGAGAACTTAAAACTGAAATTAGGAACAGGAAAGAAGAAAGCTGATCACATACATCTCACCCTAGAAGAAAACTTAGGAAAGATGAAGCATGAGCTGTACAGAAAGGATGAGCAGATAAGAATACTAAAAGAAGATCTAGGGAAGGTAAAACATAAACTAGACAGAACTTGCAAATGGAACAAGGCTTCTGATGCACTCTCCTGGCTACAAGAACATCACAGTAGCAACAAAAGAGGACTTGGTTATGGGACTCAAGCACCTAAGTAGGATCCTAAAAACAAGTACCTCACTCTTCTTGTGAACAAAATCTGCACACACTGTGGCAAGACTGGCCATTACAAAAATGAATGTAATGCAAAAGAAAAGGCCAGTCAAAAGAACAAACTTTTGTTCAAGAAAAAAATAGGCTGCCTGGGTGGGCTAGAAGGAATTTGATTTATCCCTTTGCCTATAGAAAGGGACCCAAACTAGTTTAGGTTCCTAAGACTAACCCCTGATTTCTTTTTGCAGGTCCAAGTGAAGGGAAGTAGCCAAATATGGTACATGGATAGTGGCTGCTCAAAACATATGACTGGGAGCAAGAACCAGTTTCTTTCACTTGAGGACTTAAAGGGAGGTAATGTCTCCTCTGGAAATAGGAAGAAAGGTGAGATATTGGGGTTGGAAAGGTAGGTAAGACAGACTCTCACTCCATTGAGAATGTCTACTTGATAGATGGCTTGAAATATAGCCTGATCAGTGTGTCACAACTGTGTGACAGAGGTAACCTTGTACCATTCACCTCTACTAAATGCTTTGTGATAAATCTTACCACTGACAAGATTGTTTTGCAGGGAAAGAGAGTTAACAATATTTACATTGTAGATTTGTCCACTCTCTCAGAAAATGAACTAACTTGTCTAAGTGTGCTGGATAATGATCCCTTCCTGTGGCACAAAAGACTTGGTCATGCTAGTCTGAATCAGCTGAACAAATTAGTCTCTAAAGACTTGGTGATAGGGTTACCTAACATCAAGTTCAAGGAAGACAAAGTTTGTGAGGCCTGTGCAAAGGGGAAGCAGGTAAGATCATCTTTCAAAAGCAAAAAAATGGTAAGCACAACCAAGTCGTTGGAACTGGTCCATATGGATCTCTGTGGTCCAATGAGAACCATGAGCAGAGGTGGAAAGAAATATGTTTTGGTGCTTGTTGATGATTATTCTAGATTTACCTGGGTTCTATTTCTAACTTCGAAAGATGAAGCATTTGACATGTTTACTGCATTTGTTAGAAAAACTCAGAAACAATTAGGAAATCAATTTGCATCCATTAGGTCCGATCATGGAACTGAATTTGAAAATTCTAAGTTTGCTGAATTCTGTGATGAAAATGGTATAGATCATAATTTCTCTGCCCCTAGGACTCCTCAGTAAAATGGCGTAGTTGAAAGAAAGAATAGGACTCTTGAAGACATGGCTAAGACTATGCTTTTTTCTAGTAAGCTGCCTCATAGCTTCTGGGCAGAGGATGTAAACACTGCATGTTACATTATAAATAGATGCATGACTAGACCTCTTGTAGAGAAGACTCCCTATGAGTCACTAAAAGGGAGAAAACCAAATATATCCCATCTTAGGGCATTTGGATGTAAGTGCTTTGTGCACAATAATGGAAAGGACTCCCTAGGTAAGTTTGATAACAGAAGTGATGAGGGAGTATTCTTGGGATATTCTTCACATAGCAAAGCATATAAAGTGTTCAATAAAAGAACTTTGTGTGTAGAAGAAAGTGTACATGCAGTATTTGATGAAACTAACATTCTTTCTGAGAGACAGGAACATGAAGATAAAGCCATTGGATTGGTAAAGGACTTGACTGAAGCCTCAGCACAAGTCAAAGTGGCACCAACAGAAGGAACATGTGATGGAACAGGTTCTTCCATCAAGGGCAACCTGACAGGGGGAACTAATCAAAGAGGAATTGAAATAAATCACTTAAAGGAACCTATTCATGACCCTGTTCCTCAGCAACAGAACATGGGAGAAACATCTAGCAGAAACCAGTTGGTTGTGAAACCTCACAAGTATCAAAGTTCTCATCCCATTGAGAACATTATCACTGATCCAACATCTGGAGTTAAAACTAGATCACAATTAAAGAATCTGTGTGCTTTTGATGCATTTTTATCTCTTATTGAACCTAAAAATGTTGTTGAGGCTTTGCAGGATGCAGATTGGGTCAATGCAATGCAAGATGAACTCAATCAATTTGAGAGAAGTCAAGTTTGGCATCTAGTTCCAAGGCCCAGAGATAGATCAGTTATTGGTACAAAATGGGTCTTTAGGAACAAACTTGATGAAGATGGAACTGTTACAAGAAACAAGGCAAGACTGGTGGTCCAAGGTTACAGCCAAGAGGAGGGCATAGATTATGATGAGACTTTTGCTCCAGTTGCAAGACTAGAGGCAATCAGACTTCTCATAGCCTTTGCAGCACATATGGAATTCACTCTTCATCAGATGGATGTCAAAAGTGCCTTCCTAAATGGCTACCTGAAAGAAGAAGTGTTTGTGAAACAACCTCCAGGGTTTGAGAGCAAGGAATGTCCTGAGCATGTGTACAAGTTAGACAAGGCTCTCTATGGACTCAAGCAGGCCCCAAGAGCATGGTATGAACGACTGTCCAAATTCCTGCTTGAACATGGCTACAAAAGAGGTAAAATTGACAGTACCTTATTCTTAAGGGAAAAAGGTAAGGATCTCCTTGTGGTACAAATATATGTTGATGACATAATCTTTGGGGCCACTACTGATAAGCTAAGTAAGGACTTTGCAAAACTAATGGGGAGTGAGTTTGAAATGAGCATGATGGGTGAGCTTAACTTCTTCTTAGGCTTACAGATCAAACAAAGTCCAAATGGAACCATGATCCATCAGCAGAAGTATGCAAAGGAGCTAATCAAAAAGTTTAAAATGGAAGAATCTAAAGAAATAGACACACCCATTGCAACTGCCACTAAATTAGATGTTGATGAACCTGGTTCATCAGTTGATCAAAAGTTGTATAGGGGTATGATTGGTTCACTCTTGTATCTTACTGCTAGCAGACCTGACATTGTTTTCAGTGTAGGGCTTTGTGCTCGCTTTCAGGCTAATCCTAAAGAGTCTCACTTGACTGCTGTCAAGAGGATACTAAGATATCTGAAAGGCACCACTGATCTGTGTCTTTGGTATCCCAAAGGTAGCAATTTCAATCTAGTAGGATATGCTGATGCTGATTATGCAGGTTTTCTAGTGGATAGGAAGAGCACCTCAGGTATGGCACACTTCCTTGGTTCATGTCTTGTGTCATGGGCTACTAAAAAGCAAAATTCAGTGGCCTTGTCTACTGCTGAAGCTGAATATGTTGCTGCTGCTTCTTGTTGTGCTCAATTGCTATGGATCAAACAGCAGCTGGTAGATTTTGGTATTGAAGTTGGTTGCATTCCTATATTCTGTGATAACACTAGTGCTATAAGTATGACAAAGAACCTTGTTCATCATAAGAGGACTAAGCACATAGATGTTAGGCACCACTTCTTAAGAGATAACTATGAGAAAGGATTAATCTCCATAAAATTTTGTGCTACTGATAAACAAATTGCTGACATCTTCAATAAAGCACTAAGTAGAGAAAATTTTGAGAGGAACAGGTTGGAATTAGGGATGATTAAGATCACCTAATAGGTCCAGTTCAGAATGCACAATGAAAAAAAATTATATAAAAAAAATGAAAAAAATATTTATTCTTTTTGGCTAGAAATTCTAAACTTTTGTAAATATCTAGATTAATTTTTGCTCAGCTTCATACTTTAATTAGTATACTCCTGTGACATGTGTATATATGATTCACTGATCTCTTACGAAGTTTTTTCTATTATGATATTTGAGGCATGTTCAAGAGGATTCTATATGAAGAACCTGGTTTATCAGTATGAGTTCATATGAAAGCTCAGGTATGTTTTCAATACTTTGCATAATTAGAAAGATTAACAATTCAATCATGAGCAGAAGTCCTATACTTGCCAAATTCCTAGAAAATTCTATCCGTTGAGGCATTGAACCAGTTTCGTCCATTTAGAACTCTAAAACCGTGATTTTGCCTAATATCTAGGGAAGCCAAATAATCATTAAAAGTCTGGAATTACAGTTTGATTAGACTTCTATTTGACCTCTGAAAAGCTGCCGTTACTGAATTAATGTCTATTTCACTTTAAATATACACCACATCTTTAATCTTCTTCATTATTCTTAAACCGTCAAAAATTTGTTCTTCAACTCCAATTGCTCTCTTCTCCAAAATTCCCAAATCAACTCAAGAAACGAACAAATGTCTAACCCACAAGATCATCCTGATTCTCCTCCACCACCATCTCCCTCAAATTCATCCTCATCTACTCCTCCTAGTGAATCCCCAAAACCCAGGCTTTGAAGGCAGAAAATGCTTGCTCGAAAATCTGTAGCATCTGGAGCTCTGAGGAAAGTGTTAAATGAAAGGTTGAAAGCTAGCCAAGTGAAAGAAAGCCCAGCTCCAAATTCTGATTCCAGTTCTGAGTCTGAATCTTTCCAATCTGCGACTGAGGGGGAAGGAGATGGGTCTTCTGACTCTGAGAAAACTCAAGAAACCCCTGTTGAGGTAAGTTCTTCTATGGTTGAAAACCAAGAAACTAGGTTTGTGCAGGTTGGCCCCATTAGAAATGTTGAGTTGCCTGAGATGCATAGGAGTGGAGGTAAAAAGAAATCTGAAAAAGAAAATATGAGAGAGGGTGCAAGTGGTGAAGAGAGGGGAAAAGGGAAAGGAGCAGTTCTTGCTATATGTGGGTTTGCGGAAGAGAGTGGCATAAAGTCAGGGGAAACTGGTTCTGGGGAAGCAGCTGAAGGGTTGGTTCATCTAAGCAAACAAAGAGATAAACCTGGTTCATCTGCTGAGGAAATTCTGGCTGACCTTCTGAAAAGGGTTGGGGCAAGTTATGACCTAAAGAAAAGCAAAGCTACCTCACAAAAGGCCCCAACTGTTCCCAAGCCATCCAATAAAAGAAAGACTTCATCCCCAAAATTTAATGTCCCTTAAGTACCTAAAGGAAGAGCCACAAGAAGCAGGGTAAAACAAAGTGAAGCTGACTTACAAAAAGCTCTAGAAAAAAGCAAGAAAAAGAGAATGGAGAAGGGAAAAGCAAAGATTGCAGAATCCTCTGAGGTTGTAGAGGAAGAGGAGATAGAACTGGTCCATCAAGAAAGGGGTACAACAGTGAAGGTTCCTATACCAAAACCTAAAAAGTCCAAGACTTCTTCCAAGAAGTCTTCTTCTGTGCCTGTGTCTGCTGAACCCTCATTAGCCAAGAGGAGAAGGTCTGCAGTGAAAGCAAAACAAGCAAAAGTTTCAGATGATGAAGAGTGGAGTGGAGAAGAAGAAGAAGTGGAATTTGAGAAGGAACAGGATAAGTTTGACATCTTTGGCAGGAGAAAAATTCTGAAAGGAAGATTGTTGAAGGACCTGGTTGAGCCAGGGATGATGAGGTTGATTTACTCTTTAGCTGCTCAAGGTTGGAAGGACATGGTCCTTCATATGGATGGGAAACTAGCCAAGAATGAACTAATTGAGTTCATGGCTAATGCTGCTGTAAAAGATGGGGTTGTCAGTAGCTTGGTGAAGGGAGTCTCAGTGCAGTTTGATGCTAAGAAGTTGGGAGAAATTCTGGATATACCCTCTGAAGGGTTTGATGACTACACTAGGCAAAGTTGGCCATGCCTGGACTCCTTACCTACTGCCCTTGAGATCACCAAGAGGTTCTGTGATTCAGAGGATGTGAATGAAGCCAGGGTTGTGCAGAAAAGTGAGATGAGGCCTGAGCACAAGTTTGTATTTGAGTTTGTCAACAAGTGCCTACTGCCCAGACAAGAGAGAAGACATACTGCAAACTACATGGACCTGGTTCTAATGGAGTGCCTTGAGAGAGGAAAGCAAATCAACTGGCCTGCCTCATTGTCAAACTATTAGACAGGGTCATCAATGGCTCCAAGACTCATGCTACTCCATATGGCTTCATACTGACCACAGTCCTGGATAGGCTAAATGTGCCTTTGAAGAAATGGGAGATGGCATCAAGCAAGGAACATTTTGGTGTTAAGACTCTTCTGGCTTGTGACTATCCAGTCAATGCCATCCTAGTTGAACCCGGTTCATCTCTGAAAACACCCATCAATAGCAAGGTTAGGACTTTGGTTCAGGAATGTGGAACTAAGGATGTTGAGATTGCTAGGCTCAAGGCTCGTGTGGCTGAATTGGAGATTGAGAGGGATGGCTTTAAAACAGAGCTAGCAAAAGAAAAGGAGAAGAGTGATGGAATCCTTCAGAATATGCTGAACTTTCTCCAGACTCAACCCTCTAGTTCCTCCAAGCCTTAGGTCTCCTAGCACTTGTCTTCTGAACCAGTCTAGTAACCCCAATGAACCCCAGTGACCCGGATTAGGGATTTTTCTATTTTTTGCTCATGTTTTGAAGGTTTTTCTTTCTTTTTGTGGACTGTTAATGACAACATATTGTCACACCTCCCTTTTCGCTGCTACACCCCCGTGAAGGGTATAATAAAGAGAGTTTTTCCAATTAAAGGACAATCGAAATAGGATTCATTTTGTTAAAAATCAGAGTCGCCACTTGGGAGATTTATGGTGTCCCAAGTCACCGGTTTGAATCCCGAATCGAGGAAAAGGTTTGACTCTATTTAACAGTCGCGAACCAGAAATCCGAGTAAGGAATTCTGTTAACCCGGGAGAAGGTGTTAGGCACTCCCGAGTTCCGTGGTTGTAGCACGGTCGCTCAACTACTATATTTGGCTTATTTATTTGATTTTAGTACATGTTTTAACCTATATGCTCTCAACTTTGAACCGCTTTTATTATCATTATTTTAAGAGAATTGCAACGTCGTGAAAACATGTCTCGAATCGCGTCACATAAATGCACCCGAATTTTTGACACATTTTGACTTCGTTGAGATTTGGATTTGGGTCACATAAATGTGCACCCGTATTTAAGAAGGTAAGATTATTAAAAACGCGCTTAAAAAGGACTAACGTGTTATTATCTTTGGGGAAGGCCGTGAAATTCGCTAAACGGCTCATCCCGAAGTCTAGGTATTTTTAGTATAACATTTATCGAGGGCCCCGCCATTTGTTTGTTTTGTGTAGCGAGGCTCATCTTGTTTTATTTTTAAAAAGGCGAACCTAAAAGCAACTATGATTCTCTATTTTTATCCGTCTCTAATAATAAAAGAAGAAGCCCTAATTATTTATTATTGGACCAAATGGTGATTTTGCACTTTATTCCAGCCACTGGGCTCCAAGATAAGCCCAACGAAAGAAAAGTTAAAATCATGTGCACACCATAAACTGACCAAGCAGACCTGGGCCCAGGCCCAAACGTACACAAGCATTCGACTGAGCCTGGGCCGTCCATTGAGGCCCTGAGACTTACTCTTCTTGAAAATGGACTGTTGACCCAAACTGTTAAACCAGGCCAAATTTCAATTCAGTTGTATAAATAATCACCGAAACTTATTCAAGTTATTCAAAGTGCCACTCAGATTAATGAAGCATTGATCACTCAAATTCCAATTTAATACTCAGATTATTTCACTCATTTAACTGCTGGTGGATTATTAGATACCACTAGGTGAAGAACAAACTGAAAACGACAATAATACTACACAAAACAGACTAATTATATTTGAATTAACTCCACTCATATTAATAAAACAGCGTTCAGGCTTATTACTTGCAAAATGTAAGACTGCTAGTACAGGCTATTGCCATGCAAGATTATTTGAGACGTCTCCTTATCTTGAAATCATAATTAACACGGATGTCATATGTTGATTTCACAGGCGATTGTGAATCCAAACTAGTCCTGATTTTTTACTTGTCCACAAAACGTAAAACTAGATCTAGCATCAAATTATACTAAGACTGATCATGTCCACAAACAGATTCAACAGTCCAAAGTCCAAATTATACAATCCAGTATCCAGTTTAATCATCTAGCATCTATGTAATTTGAAGGTGATCATGAACAAACATTCATTATCAGTATCTAAGCTATTATGACAGTATGAATACACATATTCAGAAAATAGATGAATAGGCCTTTCATTTCAGCACTTCACTCAAAGCTACACCAAATTGTGATTCGAATATGTACCTGGAAGTTGGAAATATAAGAAGAAGAAAGGAAGGTCAGCAGCAATGGACAGAGGTCACAACAGCCAGAACTAGTTCAACTGATCAGGGAGGGTTTAAAACCAAACGAATTCCAAGCAATCAACCACAAACCACTTGAAACACACGTAAATAGACTCGAAATACTCTAGAACACCACAGCAAACCCAAAACTCAATCAAAACCAGTTGAATTGAACCCAAAACTACTCGAAACCAAACCAATAGAACTCAGCACCTTCCAATTACCAAAGCTGAAAATAGGACTGCAAATTAACCTCCACAACTTGAATTTAAACTAAGAAGCTTGAACTCAATGGCTTTTTTTGTATTTTTTTGTAATTTCTATTGTTTTTTTGGCTTTTTTGAAATTTTTGATATCTGATTTCAGATCTGGAGATTATAGAGAGAGAGTTTTTTTAGAGGGGAGTTTTTTTTTGGAGGCTCAAAAACTTGTCATTCAAGGCAAGGCACATGCCATTTTATAGGCATAAGGGAGGGCAGCCCTGAAATCCTCTATTTACAATGCAGTCCCTTATTTATTTTCAGATTAGTCCCTTATTTTCTAACTTGTTACCCAAGTTGCTATCCTAAGCTTCCTAGAATCTAACTTGAGCCCTATTCTAGAAGAATCTAAGGAGTTCTATTATAATCTACAGCATTCCATCCTGTTATTAAAGCCTAAAATACCCCTGACCCCCTGAAATTACCATCTTAGTCCCAAATGACTTTACTCCTCTTTCTACCCTAATTGAATCTATCCGCTATGGCCAAATTCATCTAATTAACAACTAATTGAACTGAGCATTACACTAAAGTATTATTAACAACAAAACCATTGATTAACCTAACTGAACCAAGGTGAATTGATTACAACCCATCAACAATAACCAAAAGAAGTACTAAAACATATTAAACTGAAAAAAACAATTCACACAAGATTGATTAAAACAGATCAAAAGAAAATAGGCTAATAAGCAAACTATTGGATTCTCAAATCAACAACGACTGTTAACTACACTAAGCAGAGGCAGAAATGCTAATCACTATGTTAAACTACACTAATCCGACTAAACGACTGAACAGGCAGCAAATTAAAACCTAAAATCTATATTGATCCAAATAGCCCTAAACGAACACAGATCAAACTTCACGAAAATAATTTCAGAGCAAATTTAAGATCCTAGCTTAACATAATGCAAGACGAAGAAGAAGGAAATGGACAGAACATGAAGAACTTACCAATTTGACCTCGAACCCGGACCTTTGAACTCGGATTTGATACCCACTCGATTGACTTGCGATACAGCTTCTAGATAATATTATGTGCTCATTTTTGACAAAACAAACGCATAACATTATCTGGAACCATATGAGAGCAGATGTGGTTGAAACCCTATATCCAAGACATGAAGGTTTGAAGGCGGATTTGAAGGATTTTGGGTTGGGATTCGGGTAAGGAGGTCGGGGAGATTGTATGATATTAATTTGGGCGAGTTTGGATGAGTTAGGGTTTTCACCGGATTTGTGATCTGAAATTCGAGAGGCTGGGTTGGGATTTGAGCGAAACTAGTGGTAGATATGAGAAGAGGAGGAAGAGAAGAGCCTGGGGTGTGTTTTTGGGGTAATTTGGAGCACCGCCGGCGGCGGCGGCAATTTCCGGCCGGCGGAGTTAGGGCGGAGGGCGGCGGAGACGGTGGTGGCGGCTGGAGACGGGGGTGGTGTTACAGGGGAAGTGTACGAGGAGGATAAAAAAGATTTTAGGATTTATGAAATTTTCGGACAGTTATATTGAAAAGCTAAGAACCATTATGGGCCGTTGGATTTGGGAGATGAGTGGTCCAGATTTCCTCATGCCAAACGGCGTTGTTTGGCGCCTCTTTGGACCCGACCGGGTATTGGGAACGGGATTTGGGCCTGGAGTGGTTTGGGCGTGGGGGTGCTTTGAGCTATGAATTAATTTTGGCCCAATTTTGGGTATTTCTTAAAACAACCTTATTTTAATTACTTTCTTTTGCTTTTCTCTTTTATTTCTTTATTTACTTTGTTTTCATTTTGTATATATATTTTCTATTTTTTCTGATTTTATAAAAATGCTAAATTAAAACTAAAGACCAAATATATTTCCAAGTTAAGCTAATTAACTCCTAAAATTGTTTAAATCCTATTTCGTGACCAGTTCACAATAAAAACAAATAAAAATGCAAAAATGAACTATTTTTATTATTTTCTTCATATTTTATTCTAAAGCAAACCAACCGCTAATTAATCCTAAAATATGAAATTAAATCCTAAATGCAAATGCCAAATGTATTTTTTTTTGTATTTTTGGTAAATCAAATAGAATAAATATGCACAGACAAATGCAAAAAAAAAAAATGCCTCAAAATCCACAAAATTGCACATACCGAAATTATTTTGTTTTGAATTTTATGGGAGTAATTCATATAGGGCAAAAATCACATGCTCACAAACGGTGGAAGGTATACAGAAATGGTAGTTGGAGGCAAAGCAGGTGGGTCATCTCCTGCGGAGTGTTCTAAAGTTGTGTGAACCTTATGTTATCTATTAGAAGATCTCATTTACAAGTGAAGAAAATGTGTTGACATCTAAATTGGATCGCCTAGAGAGTGGGCTTAACTATTGTGTGAGTGAATGCGAGATTTGCATAAGAGTTAAAAAAAAAAATTCTAGATGATTTGTGTTTCCACAAGCTTATGAAGGATTGAGTTTAATCTCACTATGGTATTAAGGCAACAATGGAGTATGTGCGTTATGAGTTGTTGGGAGTGTTTTGATCTGTGGCTTCGAGCCAAGTTGGGGAGTTTTCTATTGATTAGCTAATTGTACGGTTATGTGCTATGTTGGTTCCGGTTTGAGGCATGCTGGCGAATCAGTTCTGGTTGCGGAAATTGAGCCGAGGATGGCACGAGTGAAGCAAAATTTTGACAAAGGTTATATGGTGCTTCGTAGATGTGTGAGAATCACAGGATGTCTTAAGCTGTTGTTGGTAAAGGATGCTCGGTGCATGGAGCAGGAAGATGTTTGTTTGTATTGGATGAGGTCATATCCTGCGGTGTCAGAGTGCTAATGAGGCGCGGGTGGTTATGTTCATTTGATCAGGTGAATTGTTGTTTGAATAAGAAGTAAATGACTCTCGAGAATGATTTTAATGTGTTCAAGATTCTACATGTAACAATCAGGTGCCTTGAGGTTGTGTATGTGGTTAGAGGCTGTGTTTTCACTGAAAAAGGTCAAGACTTGTGGTATTTTATGTTAATTATGGGATTCTATGTATCAGTATCTGGAAAGTAAAGGTAACAGATTTAGATTCGCAAGAAGTTCTTCAGAGTAAAGTATGTTGGAATGTGGTGTTTCTGGGAATATTTGAGAGAAGATTCAGTGGCTTATGGGTCTTAGACAGTGAGGTTTTGTGCTTGGGTCTCGTGTAGTGAGCCTGGGTTGAGGAACCGTGGTGCTACAGCAAGGGGGAATATCAAGTTGATGATGAATCAGAAGGGAAATTAGATAGATGGAATAGCTTGATAGTAGACCGAATCGGTATGGTAAGGATATGATTAATTCTTCGTATGTGTTCGAGGTAATGAGCCCTTACAAGTATTTTGCAGCAATGCTCTAGGGTTTTGATGGCTTGCTTAGCTTGGTCGAGTTAGAAGGATTCCGTCCTGGCAGTTTAATTTATGCAAACAAAATTGAGAGAGTTCTTGTTGATTTCTACCGTGGTTGAAGAGGTGCATTGGATTATGTTCTTGCAGAGTGGTTTATATTTCAAAGACCCAGCGGACGGCTGAGAAGGATTGCTTTTCTTAATTGGGCCTTCGTGATGGATGTCAGTGTAGAGGTTCCTACCATTGGTTCCGTTCCGGTGTTAAGAGACTTTTCGGATGCGTTTCTTGTGGCCGGGCATGTCGCCGGGCGAGGTGGTGGATTTTGATACGGATTTGGTGCCGGGCACCGTATCGTACGACTCCGGCAGGAGTTATAGTAGTGGAAGGAGCAGCTTCAGGCTTTCTTGGTAATGAGTTCGTTGGTAGGCCGATGTGGATACGTGTTTAGCTTGAGTTGGCTTGGTTGGCCCCGAATTGTATTGTTGAGGGATAGGTTGATTCAATCGTTATTGAGCTTGTTAGTGATCTGAGGAGAGCTATGAGTTGCTTTTCGGTGTTGTGAGACGTTATGATTTGTTGGTTATGGGCACATGTGGTGCGGTTCTATTGGGGATTCATAGTGAGAGTCGAGCGGGAAGAGTAATTGGGTGTTGCTCAGTAAGTGGAGTATTGGTTATGACCTATCGGGTTGCGTGGCGTATGTTGTTTGTTTCACCATGGGTGTAATGAATTTCTTTGGTTCCAGACATCAAATTGCGCATGGCTGTCGATTTTGAGCATAGTGACTTGAGGTGTTTCATGTGTAACAGTGTTTGGATAGGATCGCGCATTGTAGCGAGGCCACGTGGAGATATGACCTTTCGGGGTAGATTCAGGTGTTCTATTTCTATGATGTGAGACGGGGTCTCAGCCTTGTGTTGTGATGGTACTGATGAGCTTGAGGTATAGCTCTTTCGTTTGAGTCATTTTTCATGATTTGAGTATGTTCAGACCGTTTCTTATTGGTGCGCGTATTATGCAAGTTGTGGCTTAGGCCTGTATTGAGGTGTCATATCACCAGAGTGGTGTGTTGGATTCGAGGTGATCGTTGGGGTCACTAATGAATACGAACGGATTTGATTTCAGCTTGTTAGAAGGATAATATCGAGGTTCGGCTCGGAATCTGCTGTGGTATTAGTCAAAAGGGAAGTGGCTTCATGAATGGTTGATCTGAGAAATGGTTACGGTTTATTGTGTGTTTCATTTATTGTTGGCAGTATATGAAAGTGTTGGAATAAGACTTNCCTGAACTTATTGATTTGGGTAACAAAGGAAATTGGGCTTTCAAAATTACTAACTCATTTCACAACTGAACACCTCAATTCGATAGCAACAGGAAAATAATAGATTTATTCAATTCAATAACTGCCAATTTAATTCTAAACGTTCCAATCAGGTCTAAGCTAGTAAATTTCTACAAACATTTACAGGATTCAATGATTCAGCTAAGGTGATCAACCCTTATAGTAAAAAAAAAATCAAATTCAAGAACTTAATAAATGCTGATATGTTATTTTTCTGATTTCAAAACCAAACTTCTGGTATTAATCTGAAATATAGAGCCATTTGCTCATTTTGTAAACTCAACATTCCTGCTGAACCTAAACTCAAACTTATCATTCAAAGTTAAAACCTGAAATCATGCTCATTCTAAAGTTTATTTATAGAAATAATATCTAAACCTGTGATGTATTTACAGAATAATAATGCTAGTTCAACACCTATGCTGAAATTTCAATGAAGTCCAAGCAGTCCGAAATTCAACTAAACTATACTAAATGATACCAGATATGGCATTCAAATTATGCTGAAAATAGTTCAAACAGTCCAAACAGTCCTTAATACGAATGAGGCAATTGTTCAAATTACACTATTAAATGTATCTAAGCTAAATAACAGCAGAAAATTCATGTGAAACAAACAATTCTTCATCATTTAACTTCAAACGTGTTCATACATATTGATCCAATCTTCAACATCACTTGAGGCAAAGAAAATGTACCTGGAAATTTGATCAAAGTGAGGAAATAAGAGTCAGCTAAGTAACAGTGCAACAGCAGCGATACCTTCAGCAGAAAACAACAATTCCAAGCCCAAAACCCAGGAAAATGGGGACCAAACGCAATAGACTTCTAAATTAAGCTTCAATCAACCAAAACCCAGCTGAATTTTGATAACCTAACTTGATGAACCAATGCAATTGCATAGAAAAGATCTGGACCTTTTTTTTGAATTTTTCAGTGATTGTTTTTTGCAGTAGTTTGAAACTTGAATTTGAATTTTTTGATTTATCTCAGCTCTAGAGTTTGAATTTTGAATTTTTCAGATCTGAAACTTGTTTTGAATTTTTCAGACCTCTAAAACTTGTGAAACAAGGCAAGGGGAATGCCTTTTTATAGGCAAAACTAGAGCAGCATCCAGATTTTATTTTACACCCTTAGCCCTTATTTAATTTTCAGTTTTTAGCTACTTAGTCCCTTAGTTATTGGCTTGTTGCCCAAGTTACTACACTTAATTTCCTGAATTTCAAATTAGAACCCCAATCTAGAAGATTCTAGGGGGTTCTAATTTCAGTTACTACAGAATTCCCTATTTGAATTACCTATATTACCCCTGAATTGATTATGAATTACTAGCCTAGGCAACCCAACCCCCAGCCCTGTTACCTTGGTCAAGAGGTGACTATAGTTAACTAATAAAGCCTGGACTATTCAGCTATAACCAAACAAATCCTAAGAATTGGACTAATCAAGCAATCTAACTAATCAAAATATGGAAATTAATTCTAACAATCAGTAAACTAACAATTAACGACAATCAAACAAACTTGAAACTAAAATCAAATTAACAACGACAAACATGGATTTATTCAATCGAAACCAAATACAAAATCAAACCAACAGCAAAAATCAAAACAGAACAAAAAGTAAACCTAAAATAAAAACTAAAACAGAACAAAATCAATGGAACAAAAATCAATCAAAAACCCTAAAAATTCTAAATCAATTAACATCATTTGAAAGAAACCTTACTGATTTAAGTCTTCTAGTTAGCTGTCCTTTCGAATCTGATCCCAAATAATGTTATTTGCATATTTTTCCAAAAATAAACAAACAACATCATTTGAGGACCAATCGAACACTGGGAAATTCAAGCAAGGCCAAAATTCCTTTGGGCTTCGACCAGGAACCCTAGATTTAGGATTCGGGGGATTTTGGCTGGGTTTGAGGGAAACTAGTTTGAGATTTGGGGAGAGGGGGTCAAGATGAGTGCATGGTGTAAGTTTGGTAGGATTTGAGGGTGGCGCCGCCGTGGGAGGCGGAGGCGGCATCACTGTTTTGAATATTTGAGGCGTTTGGTTGGGATTCGAGGGCAAAGGCTTGGGGGCTTAGAAAGAGGAGAGGGAGAGGAGTCGAGGGTGTAAATTTGGGCAAGTTTGGAGACCGGCCGCCGCCGTGAGGCGATTTCCGGTGGCGGCGTAAGGCGGAGGGCGACGGGAATTAGGGTTGTGTGCAGTGATATTCTGAGAGACGGAAAAAGGGGGTAGGGTAGGGGAATCCGACCATATTATACTAAATGTAACATAGTTCCTGACCGTTGGATGTAGTATCCTCGACGGCCAGGATCTAATGTGACTCAAGCGACGACGTTTGGAATTAAGGGGAGGGGGGGCAGGCCGGGTTTTGGGTATAGACTGGGCTGCGACAAGAACTGGCCCAAAATGGTGGCCTGACTTACATTCCCTTTTCAAATCCTTTATTTATTCTCCTTTTCTTTTTAATTCTTAAATTTTTAATTTTTTTTTTTTGGAAATTAAAAATAAACCCTCACCATTAATTCAAACACCTAATTAAGCTACAATTAGTCTAATATCAATTTAAAAGAAATTAACAATCTAAAATCAAACAAAGAAAATTGAAATTTCTTTATGACTTTCTTATATTTATAAAAAAAAACATAGTTAGTAATTAATCTAAAAATGTAAAAATTAACTTCTAAATGCAATTTTATATTTTATATGATTTATCAATTAAAAATGCACACAAAATGCAAACAAAACACAAAAATCATGCAATTAATTCCTAAAAATTCAATTAATAAAAGAAAAATCCTAATTTTAAGAAATTCTATAGGAGTAATTTAAGCGCGGCAAAAATCACATGCTCACACACTTAACTTGAAGGGCCCAAGCTTGCATCACAAAATTAAATTACAGCTTTAAAATGAATTCAGGCCTTCAGCATATAGGGCTTTGAGACTAGCCCCAGAAGGAGGAAATTGCAGTCAGCTTCTATGAGAAGCTGTCTCAAATGGGCTTCAATACAGGCCCAGTGCGAAGGCAACAAAACTGGGACTTAGGCCCAATTCTGCACCGGCCCTTGACTTAAGGAAATTAACTGTGTGCAAAGCCTCAGCTGGAAAAGCTGATTACTATACTTGGGCCTTTAACAGGCCCAACTCACTCATCTGGACAGCTCATTGTTGGCCCAAGTGTAGTGACCGGACTTTGAATTTTGGTATCCCTTTTTTGAATTCTAAATTACTGCAGTAAACAACTATTTTTAGGAGCTGAAACAGTTTAATATAACCACACAATTCAACAAACACAGTGGCTAAACGATTTAAAATCACTGAAACATGTAAATAACTAAACTATTAAACTACTCATGATCCGATTTTAGGGTACTTAAGACGTTCTAAACAGCTAAACCAAATTAAGACATATTTTCTGGATTGTATATGTGTCAAAGCAAACAGGTAAATGCCTCAGTTTACATGCTGATTTTAAATTTAAACTTCAGGCTTGTATTTAGATTGTACACCTTCTGATGAAACACACACTCATTTTAGAGTTTATTTCCAGAACAACGTCTAGACCTGTATAATTCATTGGCAGCGTTCATTGGACATGGATCTAAACGTAACTCTAATTCAACATCTATACTAACATGATGTCAGATTTCAAATGAAACTAAGCTATACTAAAACTATACTAGATAGAGTACTCATACTAGGCTGAAAAGTAGTCCAAACAGTCCAGTTACAAATCAGTCCAAAAGTCCTATTAATACAAATAAGGCATTGTCCAAGTAACTCAATTATGCTAAACATCTAGGCTAAATAAAACAATATGAAATTCATGCAAAAACAGGTAATGATTCATCATTCATCTTCAAATTTGTTCATACATATTGATCCAGTCTTCACATATCACTTGAGGCTAAAAAAATGTACCTGGAAATTAGAACAAAGTGAGAAGGTCGAAAATCAGCCAAGCAGCAGCAGAATAAACAGCAGTCAACAACAAATTGAGATCAATTTCTAGCCCAGGAAGTAGTATCAAAACAGCCAGGAGATAGTTTTGAATGAACAGCAACAGTAAACACCCAAAAATAAAGCTTGAATGACCCAATTTGAACTTGATATAACCCCCAGGACCTCTGAAACCTTCACTACTGAAATTTCGGACCTTTCAATGCTCGGAAATCTAGGATCTAAGCTCTAAATGCTCAAAAAACCTTCAGATTCTGTAGAATTTTGTTGATTTTTAGTATTACCTCTCAACTTTCAAATTTTTAAGATTTTTGGTTTGGTTTTTTTTTGGATTTGAATTTGGAATGTCAGATCTCTGGATCTAAGAACTTTTGAATTTTTGAATTTTCAGACTTCTAGCTCTTTAAAACCTTTTTTTTTTGAAATTTTCAGATCTCTGAAACTTTCTAAACTTTTCAGATTTCTAAAACTTCCCCTGCAAGGCAAGGGGGCATGCCTTTTTATAGGAAAATACTAGGGCAATTTTCAGATTTCTGTTTTATACCCTAAGTCCCTTATTTTGTGACTTCTTGCCCAAGTTACTACACTTAATTTCCTGAATTTTAAACTAGAACCCCCTTCTAGAAGGTTCTAGGGGGTTCTTTTTTTAGTTACTGCAGGATTCTCTAATTAAAATACCTATACTACCCCTGACTTAATCCTAAAATTACTAACCTAGTCAAACTAACCCCCAGCCCTGTTAACTTGGTCAAGAAGTGACCATGATTAACACCAAAGGCCTTGGAGTATTCAGCCATATCCAAACAATTTCAATTATAATAAAAAACCCTAAAAATTGAACTAATCAATCTAACTAATCAAAACTGGAAATTAATTCTAATTAACACCGTGTCCTAAGGCTAAAATTAAAACAGTGAACTAACAATTAACAGTAAACCAATAAAAGTAAAATTAATGTCATATAACAACAGCAACAATCATGGATCACACAATCGAAATCAAACACACAATCAAAATAGGAACAAATTTAAACTACATGATCAGAACCCTAAGTTAAACACAAAAAATAAAAACTCAAATGATAAAAGAAACAGAAATAGAAGAACAAGCATAAGAATCATGAGCAAGAAAAAAACAGAAAAGAAAGTAAAAATGAAATACCTCGCAATTTTTGACTCGGACTCGAATTAGGGCTAGTTTCTTGGAGTGATTTGGGACTATAATCGTCCTTAATCATGAAAACACCTGATTAAGGGCTATTATAGCCCAAAATCAGTAAACCCCCAACTCCTGAGAATTTAGGGTTTCAGGCCAAATTCGATCTTAGATTCGAGCCACACGGGGATGATTCGAAGGCTATGGATTGTGGATTCGGAAAGAGGGGGGTGAGGAGGCCATATGGTGTTAATTTGGTGAGATTTGGAGGTGGCGCCGCCGGACACGGTGGAGGCGGCGACCACTGTTTTGATTATTCGACAAGTTAGAGTGGGATTTGAAGGGAACCAGGCTTGGATTTGGAAAGGGGAGGTGAAGGGGAAGGTATGGTGTAAATTTGGGGGTCATCGGAGAATCGCCGCCGGCGGAGGCGATTTCCGGCCGGCGGCGGAGGGCGGAGGGCGGTGGTGAACGGTGGTGTTACGCCGGAACTAAAAGGGGTGGTGTGAGATGACGGTTTGGGGGTAGGGGGGAATCAGACAGTTATATATTAAATAACCTTGTTAGTTCCGGACCGTTGGAATGATGAGATCCAACGGTCATGATTAAGAGGAGATGAAACGGTGTCGTTTTGAGTGATCTGGGGGCTGGAGCATTTGGACCGGGCATGGGCGTGATTTGGGCCTGATTTTGAACGGATTTGGGGACTTGGGCTTGGATTTGAACGGGTTTTGGCGGGTTGGCCCAAAACCGGGTATTTTATTAAGACCCTTATTTTCCTTTAACTTTCTTTTCTTTTTCTTTTCTTTTTCTCATCATTTTTTTTATATTTTTGTTAAATGCAAAATTAAAAATAAAAAGACCTGATTTAACTCTTAAATTAAACTAATTAATTTTCTAAAATTTCTTAATTTAAAAAGAAAACTAAGTAAAAATGCAAAAGGACTATTTTTAGTGATTTTCTCTTATTTCTTGTAATGGTAATTAACTAGTAAACCTAAAATATAAAAATGGGATCCTAAATGCAAAGTGCTATTTTTTTTGTATTTTTTTATGAATTATATCAATTAAAATGCACACAAAATGCAAACAAAACACAAAATCAATGCAATTAATTCTAAAAATCAAATAATAAAAGAAAAAACCTAATTCTGAGAAGTCTATAGGAATAATTTAAGCGAGGCAAAAATCACGTGCTCACACACACACACACACACACACACACACACATATATATATATATATAAAAAAGCTATATTCGATATAATATTAGTTAATGCACTGATACTTAGTGCATAGTATAGTGTAAGTGTATATATATATATATATATATTATTAGCTAAATGCACTAATACTTAGCGCATAGTATAGTGTAAGTATATATATATATATATATATATATATATATATATATATATGATATATATATATATATATTATATATATATTATTATAATTATATAATATAGTATATATATGTATATATATAGACACACACGCACTCTCTTTAGTACTACTTAACTGATATGTATAGCATGTTAGAGTATATTTTAGTCTATTCATCCCTTGTATTACAAAAGTGTTAATGGCTTACATTTATATTATTATGATAGTAAATACAAAAAGTAATTTTTAATTATTGTGACCATTGTTGACCTGAAAAGGAAGACCAACTTTTGGTCGCCTAAATATAAATAAATTTAAATTAGCGACCAAAGTTGGTGCTAAATTTAAATCAGATTTATTTATATTTATTAGTATTTTAAAAATAATAATATAATTATTAAACGTTAGAACTGTGTCCCAGATTAGCGACCAAAGTTGGTCTCTATTTAGTAAGCGACCAACTTTGGTCGCAAATTTGAATTATATTTATTATATTTTATAATTTTTTTAAAATAAAAATAAATTAGTTAAAATTTATAACTGGGTCCCATTTGGCGACCAAAGTTGGTCGCTAGCCTGGTTACCCCTTAATTAGCGACCAACTGTGGTGCTAATTTTAAATTATATTTATTTATATTTTAAATTTTTTTTTAAATAATATTATAAATTATTAAAATTTTATAAGTGGGTCCCCATTCTCACCTCCAGTAGCGACCAACCTTGGTCGCTACAATCTCATTATACTTTTGACCAAGCAAGTTTGACCAGTCGGTCAATATTTGACGAAATTAGCCGCAAGTAGCGACCAACCTTGGTCGCTAAGTATATTCAAATAATTATTTTATTATTTTCACCCAGATTTAGCAAACCAAACTGTGTCGCTTTCCTGACAAACCAACTTTGTCGCTAAAGTTTGATCGCTTTTTTCCGAGATTCTAGTAACGTTTTAGTAAGCACTCATCCCCACTCTTTGATGATTCGTATTTATGGCATGAACATAATAAAAATTACTACTTCATAATCCATTTTATCCATTATAATTGAATTACCTCAGTTAGTTGAAAAGAAAAGAAACAAATAAGAGAGATAACATGACCACACAGGATGGAAATACAGAACGCTCATTTGAAAATTTTATGTATTTTGAGAACAAATACGAAAAATAATACACTTAATATTGAATTATACTGATCCTTTATGAAAATTACCAAAGTTTGACCTTTTCTTTTGTATCTCATTCAACATACATATCCTTAAGGTTGCATTACCGCATAGTCTGTATGTTATGGTAGTAACCATCAGTGCAGTAAACTTTTTCAGTATATTTTTTTTTCTAGCCTCTATCCTGTGTTCACCAATGACATCGCAAAAACAATGATATCTCCAAGCCAAACAAAACACCCAAAACCACCGATATCGAACAGGAGTTCTCCAAACAACTCAGTTTTGGATACCAAAACCATCCTTCAAGACATGCTGATAACCTCCAATCCTACCAACTTGATGCAAATCTATTCCCCAAGGACATAGAACTAACTGATGTCTCCCAAGGGAAGAGTAGGAATGTCAATCTGAAAACCATACTCTACAAAAGGTATAAAAGCTATTGCCTTAACGGAGGAGGATAGACAAAGGATTATGAACCTTGGAAGAATGCAATCATTGTCAAATTAGTGGGCAAACGTATGATGCACCACTACCTGCAAAAGAAAATCCAAGAGCTTTGGAGACCATCGGAGGATCTCCAAATGATTGACTTGGGGGAAGATTATTATATAATCAAATTCAAAATAAAGGACAACATGGAGAAGGCCATCCAACATGGCCCGTGGTTTTTTAATGGTCACTTCCTTTCCATTACTAGGTGGAAACCAAACTTTGTAGCCTCCAAAGAAAAGTTGACAACAACGGCCGTCTGGATTAGACTACCACAATTGCCTACGGAATTCTATGATGGAGAAATATTACGAAGGATTGGCAATGCAATAGGTAGATTACTAAAGGTAGACGTTTGTACCTCAACTACACTAAGGGGAAGATATGCAAGGTTATGTATGGAACTACCTCTGGAAATACCAGTCCAGCAATTCCTATACGTAGGCCAACATAAACAACAAATCCACTATGAGGGTGAGAACCTACTATGCACCGTCTGTGGCAGGTTGGGTCACACAAAAAACCAATGCTCGTTCGTCAAAATAGATGTCACAACCAACAAGGAGAGCACTGAAACACAAGCTACTGATATAACTATGAACCAAAACAAGGAGGAGGAGTGGACAACAGTCTCTTTCAACAAGGGGAAAAGGCCAGCACAAAGAAGCTCGCAACAACAAGCCACCAGGCCAATCCATAACCCCAAAGGTCCCAGGTCTACCCNGTAAAAACTGTTTAATTCTAAGTACAGGTAAGTATCTTGAATACCAAATACTTACATACAAATCAAGGACC